>NW_026962302.1:0-85421 GCF_032445375.1 Bacillus rossius redtenbacheri
CGCAAAGGGCAATTTGCGATTTGCAAACAGCAAACTTCAAACAACGACTTAAACTGCGAACTACAAACTGCCAATTGCAAAATGAAAACTGTGAACTGCAAACAGCGAACCGCAAACCACTAACCTCAAAGATTTGCGAATTGCGAACAGCGAATTGCAAAAGGCGAACTGCAAACTGCAAATGCAAACCGCAAACTGAAAACCGTATGCGGAAGTTTGGGATCTGCGAACTGCGAACTGTTAACATCAAACTGCGAACTGAGAAATGGGAACTTCAAACTGCGAACAGCAAACGGCAATCCGCAAACCAAAAATCAAAAACCATTTTCCGCAAACTACGACCTGCAAACTGCAAACTGCCTAATGCCAACTACAAACCGCAAAACGCAAACCGAAAACTGAAAACTGGTAATTTCAAACTGCGAACTGCAAACTGTGAACTCTAAACTACGACCTGCAATGTGCAAATTGCAAACTGTAAAGTTCAAACTACAAACTGCATATTGCGAACTGCAAACTGATTAAAGCAAACTGCCAACTGCAAACCACAAAACTAAAACCGAAATCCGCAAACTGCATACCGAAAAACGCTAAGGCGATAGATGACGTCGAACAGCGATCTGTAAACGGCGAACTGCAAAACTACAAACTGCAAACTGCAAATGCGAACAGCAATCCGCAAAGCACAAAATTTAAACAGCAAACTACAAACTGCAAATCCCAACTGCGGACTACAAACTGCATAAAGCGAACCATCGAACTCTGAACAGTAAACTGCGAATTGCAAACTGAGAACTGCGAACAGAAAACTGTGAACTGCAAACTGAGAACTACACACTGCTAACTGCAAACTTTGAACTGCGAACTAACAATTGCGAACTGCAAACTGCATTCTCAGAACTGCGATGTGCGAAAAGCGAAATGCGAACATCAAACTGCTAACTGCAACCTGCGAACTGTAAACGGCTAACTACGAACTGCTTGGTGCTAATTGCGAACTGCAAACTGCGATTCGTAAACCGCAAACCGACATCCGCAAACCACAAACTTCAAACAGCAAACTGCAAACTGTGAACTCTTAACTGCGACCTACAAACTACTGCAAACTGCAATTGCGAACAGCAAACCGCAAACGCAAAGCACAAATTTCAAACAGCAAATTGCTAACTGCAAATTGAAAACTGTAAACTGCAAATTTAAGAACTACTATCTGCGAACTGCGAACTGCAAATATCAAAATGAAAACTACAACTGCAACACGTAAACCACATACCGCAAACTCGAACAAAAAACTGAAAACTGCCTACCTAATTAACTACCTAATTGCCACCTAATTAACTGCCTTATTAACAATTTGCAAACTGCGATATACGAACTTGCGAAAAACGAACTGAAAAATGAGAAATGCGAAATGCGAACTGCAAACTGCAAAAAGCGAACTGCAAACCGCAAACCGCAGACCGCAAACCACAAACCGTAAACTACACAGTAATAACTGCAAACTGCATACTGACAACTGCAACTGCAAATTGCGATCTGCAAACTGCAAACATTAAACTCCTAACTGCTAACTGCAAACTGCAACTGAAATGTGCGAACGGAAAACTGCGAAATTCATATCTACTAACAGCCAAAACAAACTCCGAACTGCACACTGCAAACTGCGAACTGCAACCTGCAAACTACAAACTTTTGACGGTTACATGAGAACTGCAAACTGCGAACTGCAAAATGCGAAGTGCAAACTGCGAACTGCGAACAGCGAACTACAAGCTGCAAACCGCAAAAAGTAAAACTGCAAATTGCAAACTACAAAAACGCCAAATGCGTATTTGCGCACTGCGAATTGCAAGCTGCGAACTGAAAAACTGCTAACTTCATAATACGAACTGCAAATGCGAACTGAAAACGGAAATCAGCAAACCACAAACCATAAACCACAAACCGAAAACCGAAATCCGCAAACGACAATTTGCGATTTGCGAACTGCGAACTTCAAACTGCAAATGAAACTGCAAACCGCAAACGCAATTCGCATACCATATACATTCTAACGCAAACTGCGATATGCGAACTAATTAATTGCCTAATTGCCTGCCTTTTTCCTTAATTTCCTGCCTGCCTAATTGCTTGCCTAATTGCCTGCCTAATTAGCTGCATAATTGCCTGCCTAATTAACTGCCTAATTGCCTGCCTAATTGCCTTTTTAATTAACTGCCTAATTGAAACGCCTAATAAACTGCCTAATTTACTGCCTTATAGCCTTCCTAATTGCCTGCCTGCCTAAATAACTTCCTGCCTAATTGCTTTCCTTATTGCTTGCCTAATTAACTGCCTAATTGCCTCCTTAATTGCCTGCCTAATTGCCTGCTATATTAACTGCCTAATTGCCTGCCTAATTAACTGCCTAATTAACTGCCTGCCTAATTGCCTGCCAGCCTAATTAACTGCCTAATTGCCTGCCTAATTGCCTGCCAAATTACCTGCCTAATTAACTGCCTAATTGCCTGCCTAATTCTCTGCCTTACTGCCTGCCTAATTGCCTGCCTGCCTAAATGCCTGAATATTTGACTGCCTAATTTCCTGCTCAATTGCCTGCCTAATTACTTGCCTAATTGCCTGCCTAATTAACTGCCTAATTACCTGCCTACTTGCCTGCCTAATTAACTGCCTAATTGCCTGCATAATTAACTGCCTAAATGCCTGCCTAAAAGCCTGCCTAATTGCTTGCCTATTTAACTATCTAATTGCCTGCCTAATTGCTGCCTAATTGCTTGCCTAATTGCCTACCTAATCAACTGCCTAATTGCCTGCCTAATTGCCTGCTTAATTGCATGCCTAATTGCCTGCCTAATTACCTGCCAAATTGCTTGCCTGCCTAATTAACTGCTTAATTGTCTGCCTTATTACCTGCCTGCCTAATTGCCTGCCTGCTTAATGGCCTGCCTGCCTAATTGCCTGCCTGCCTAATTTCCTGCGAACATTCCTGCGTAATTGCCTGCCTAATTTACTGCCTAATTGCCTGCCTCATTGCCTGCCTAATTGTCTGCCTAATTGCTTGCCTAATCACCTACCTAATTGCGTGCCTAATTACCTGCCTACTTGCCTGCCCTAATTAACTTCCTAATTTCCTGCCTAATTTCCTGCATTATTGCCTGCCTAATTAACTGCCTAATTGCCACCTAATTAACTGCCTAATTAACTGTCTAATTGCCTGCCTAATTAACTGCCTAATTTCCTGCCTAATTAACTGCCTAATTTCCTGCCTTATTGCCTGCCTATTTGCCTGCCTAATTAACTGCCTAATTGCCTCCCTAATTGCCTGCCTAATTGCCTGCCTAATTAACTGCCTAATTGCCTGCCTAATTCTCTGCCTTACTGCCTGCCTATTTGCCAGCCTGCCAAAATGCAAGAATATTTGCCTGCCTAATTTCCTGTTCAATGGCCTGCCTAATTATTTGCCTAATTGCCTGCCTAATTAACTGCCTAATTACCTGCCTACTTGCCTGCCTAATTAACTGCCTAATTGCCTGCCTAATTAACTGCCTAAATGCCTGCCTAAAAGCCTGCCTAATTGCTTGCTTAATTAACTACCTAATTGCGTGCATAATTACCTGCCTACTTGCCTGCCTAATTAACTGCCTAATTGCCTGCCAAATTAACTGCCTAATTGCCTGCCTAATTGCCTGCCTAATTACCTGCCAAATTGCCTGCTTGCCTAATTTACTGCTTAATTGCCTGCACTAATTGCCTGCCTGCCAAATTACTTGCTTAATAGCATGCCTAATTAGGGGCCTTATTAACTGCCTAATTGCCTGCCTTATTAACTGCCCAATTTCCTGTCTAATTAATTGCCTGCCTAATTGCCTGCCAGCCTAATTGCCTGCCTGCCTAATTTCCTGCCTGATTTAGTGCATAATTTACTGCCTAATTGCCTGCCTAATTGCCTGCCTAATTAACTGCCTAATTGCCTGCTTAAATGCCTGCCTAATTGACTGCCAAATTGTCTGCCTAATTGCTTGCCTAATTAACTACCTAATTGCGTGCCTAATTACCTGCCTAATTGCCTGCCTAATTAACTGCCTAATTGCCTGCCCAATTAACTGCCTAATTGCCTGCCTAATTGCCTGCCTAATTACCTGCCAAATTGCCTGCTTGCCTAATTTACTGCTTAATTGCCTGCACTTATTGCCTGCCTGCCAAATTACCTGCTTAATATCATGCCTAATTACCTGCTTAATAGCCTGCCTTGTTAGGGGCCTTATTAACTGCCTAATTGCCTGCCTAATTAACCTCCTAATTAACTGCCTAATTGCCTGCGTAATTAACTGGCTAATTGCCTGCCTAATCAACTGCCTAATTTTCTGCCTAATTGCCTGCCTAATTAACTGCCTAATTGCCTGCCTAATTAACTGCCTAATAATCTGCCTAATTGCTTGCCTTATTGCCTGTCCATTTACCTGCCTAATTATCTCCCTAATTGCCTGCCTAATTAACTACCTAATTGCCTGCCTAATTGCCTGCATAATTCTTTGCCTAATTAACTGCCTTATTGCCTGCTTAATTGCCTGTTCTATTGCCTGCCTAATTAACTGCCTAACTGCCTGCCTAATTAACTGCCTAATAAAGTGCCTAATTGCCTGCCTAATTAAATGCCTAATATCCTGCCTGATTGCCTGCCTAATTGCCTGCCTAATTAACTGCCTAATTAACTGCATAATTGCCTGCCTATTTGACTGCCTAATTAACTGCATAATTGATTGACAAATTATCTGCCTAATTGACTGCCTTATTGCCTGCCTAATTGCTAGCCTAATTGTCTGCCTAATTACCTGCCAAATTGCCTGCCTACCTAATAAACTGCTTAATTGCATTCCTAATTGCCTGCCTGCCTAATTGCTTACCTAATTAACTGCCTAATTACCTGCTTAATTAACTTACTAATTGCTTGCCTAATTGCCTGCCTAATTAACTGCCAAATTAACTGCCTAATTGCCTGCCTAATTAACAACCTAATTGCCTGCCTATTTAACTGTCTAATTAACTGCCTAATTGCCAGCCTAATTATCTGCCTTATTGCCTGCCTAATTGCTTGCCTTTTGTCTGCCGAATTACCTGCCTAATTGCCTGCCTAATTGCCTGCCTAATTAACTGCCTAATTGCCTGCCTAATAAACTGCCTAATTGCCTGCCTTATTGCCTGTTTAATTAACTGCCTAATTGCAAGGCCTAATAAACTGCCTAATTTACTGCCTTATAGACTTCCTAATTGCCTGCCTGCCTAAGTAACTTCCTGCCTTATTGCTTTCCTTATTGCTTGCCCAATTAACTGCCTAATTGCCACCTTAATTGCCTGCCTAATTGCCTGCCTTATTAACTGCCTAATTGCCTGCCTAATTAACTGCCTGCCTAATTGCCTGCCAGCCTAATTGCCTGCCAGCCTAATTGCCTGCCAGCCTAATTGCCTGCCTGCCTAATTTCCTGCCTGATTTAGTGCATAATTTACTGCCTAATTGCCTGCCTAATTGCCTGCCTTATTGCCTGCCTAATTAACTGCCTTATTGCCTGCTTAATTGCCTGCTCTATTGCCTGCCTAATTAACTGCCTATGTGCCTGCCTAATTACCTGCCTAATTGCCTGCCCAATTAACTGCCTAATTGCCTGCCTATTTGCCTGCCTAATTACCTGCCAAATTGCCTGCTTGCCTAATTTACTGCTCAATTGTCTGCACTTATTGCCTGCATGCCAAATTACCTGCTTAAAAGCATGCCTAATTACCTGCCTAATAGCCTGCCTAATTAGGGGCCTAATTTACTGCTAAATTGCCTGCCTAATTAACTGCCTAATTGCCTGCCTAATTGCCTGCTTACTTAACTGGCTAATTGCCTGCCTAATCAACTGCCTAATTTCCTGCCTAATTGCCTGCCTAATTAACTGCCTAATTGCCTGCCTAATTAACTGCCTAATTATCTTCCTAATTGCTTGCCTAATTAACTGCCTAACTGCCTGCCTAATTAACTGCCTAATAAAGTGCCTAATTGCCTGCCTAATTAAATGCCTAATATCCTGCCTGATTGCCTGCCTAATTGCCTGCCTAATTAACTGCCTAATTAACTGCATAATTGCCTGCCTATTTGACTGCCTAATTAACTGCATAATTGACTGCCAAATTATCTGCCTAATTGACTGCCTTATTGCCTGCCTAATTGCTAGCCTAATTGTTTGCCTAATTACCTGCCAAATTGCCTGCCTACCTAATAAACTGCTTAATTGCATTCCTAATTGCCTGCCTGCCTAATTGCTTACCTAATTAACTGCCTAATTGCCTGCTTAATTAACTTACTAATTGCTTGCCTAATTGCCTGCCTAATTAACTGCCTAATTAAGTGCCTAATTGCCTGCCTTATTAACTGCTAAATTTCCTGCCATATTGCCTGCCTAATTGCCTGCCTAATTAACTGCTTAAATGCTTGACTAATTAACTGCCTAATTACCTGCCTAATTGCCTGCCTAATTGCCTGCCTAATTGGAGGCCTGACAAATATCCTGCCTAATTGTCAGCCTAATTTCCTGCCTAATTATCTGCCTAATTAAATGCTTAATTGCCTGCCTAATTGGCTGTCTTATTGCCTGCCTATTTGCCTGCCTTATTGCCTGCTTAATTAACTGCCTAATTGCTTGCTAATTGCCTGCCTAATCATCTGTCTTATTGCCTGCCTTATTAACTGCTTAAATCCCTGCTTAATTGCCTGCCTATTTAACTGCCTAATTGCCTGCCTAATCAACTGACTAATTGACTGCCTCGTTGCCAGCCTAATTAACTGCCTAATTTCCTGCCTTATTTCCTGCCTAATTGTCTGCTCACTATTTGCCTTCCGAATTTACTGCCTCATTGCCTGCCTAATTGCCTGCCTTTTTAAATGCGTAATTAACTGCCTAATAAACTGTCTAATTGCCTGCCTAATTAACTTCCTAATTTCCTGCCTAATTACCTGCCTAATTTCCTGCATTATTGCCTGCCTAATTACTTGCCTAATTGCCACCTAATTAACTGCCTAATTAACTGTCTAATTGCCTGCTTAATTAACTGCCTAATTTCCTGCCTAATTAACTGCCTAATTTCCTGCCTTATTGCCTGCCTAATTGCCTGCCTAATTAAATGTCTAATTGCCAGCCTAATTAACTGCCTAATTTCCTGCCTAATTAACTGCCTAATTTCCTGCCTTATTGCCTGCCTATTTGCCTGCCTAATTAACTGCCTAATTGCCTCCCTAATTGCCTGCCTAATTGCCTGCTGCCGAATTACCTGCCTAATTGCCTGCCTATTTGCCTGCCTAATTAACTGCCTAATTGCCTGCCTAATTATCTGCCTAATTGCCTACCTAATTAACTGCCTTACTGCCTGCCTAATTGCTTGCCTGCCTAATTGCCTACCTAATTGCCTACCTAATTGCCTGCCTTCCTGCCTAATTGCCTGCATTATTGCCTGCGTAATTGCCTGCCTAATTGCCTGTTTAATTAACTGCCTAATTGCCTGCCTAATATTTGCCTAATTGCTTGCCTAATTAACTGCCTTACTGCCTATCTAATTGCTTGCTTTCCTAATTGCCTACCTATTTGCTTGCCTTCCTGCCAAATTGCCTGCCTAATTGACTTTATAATTGCCTGCCTTAATAACTGCCTAATTACCTGCTTAATTATATGCTTAATTGCCTGCCTTATTGCCAGCCTAATTGCCTGCCTAATCGCCTGCCTAATTGCCTGCCAAATTGCCTGCCAAATTATGTGCCAATTTGCCTGCTTACCCAATTAACTGCTTAAATGCATGCCTAATTGCCTGCCTGCCTAATTGCTTGCCTGCCTAATTGCCTACCTAATTGCCTGCCTATTTGAATTTATAATTGCCTGCCTTATTAACTGCCTAATTGCCTGCTTAATTAACTGTCTATTTGCCTGCTTAATTAACTGCCTAATTGCCTGCCTTATTGCCTGCCTCATTAACTGCCTAATTGCCTGCCTTATTTACTGCTTTATTAACTCCCTAATTACCTGCCTTATAGCCTGACTAATTGCCTGCCGAATTACATGCCATATTGCATGCCTAATTAACTGCTTAATATATTGCCTTATTGCCTACATAATTGCCTGCTCAAATTAACTGCCTATTACCAACCGAATTGCCTGCCTAATTGCCTGACTAATTAACTTCCTTATAGCCTGCTTAATTGCCTGCTTAATTGCCTGCCTAATTGCCTGCCTAAATAATTGCCTAATTGCCTGCCTAATTATCTGCCTAATTGCCTGCCTAATTAATTACCTAAATACCTGCATTATTGCCTGCCTAGTTGCTTGCCTAATTAACTACCTTATTGCCTGTCTAATTGCCTGCTCTCTTGCCTGCTTAATAAACTGCCTAATTGCCACCTAATTAACTGCCTAATTAACTGCCTAATTTCCTGCCTATTTACTGCCTTATTTCCTGCCTAATTAACTGCCTAATTTCCTTCCTTATTGCCTGTCTAATTGCCTGCCTAATTAAGTGCCTAATTACCTGCCAAATTAACTGCCTAATTGCCTGCCTAATTAACAACCTAATTGCCTGCCTATTTAACTGTCTAATTAACTGCCTAATTGCCAGCCTAATTATCTGCCTTATTGCTTGCCTAATTGCTTGCCTTTTGTCTGCCGAATTACCTGCCTAATTGCCTGCCTAATTGCCTGCCTAATTAACTGCCTAATTGCCTGCCTAATAAACTGCCTAATTGCCTGCCTTATTGCCTGTTTAATTAACTGCCTAATTGCAAGGCCTAATAAACTGCCTAATTTACTGCCTTATAGACTTCCTAATTGCCTGCCTGCCTAAGTAACTTCCTGCCTTATTGCTTTCCTTATTGCTTGCCCAATTAACTGCCTAATTGCCACCTTAATTGCCTTCCTAATTGCCTGCCTTATTAACTGACTAATTGCCTGCCTAATTAACTGCCTGCCTAATTGCCTGCCAGCCTAATTACCTGCCAGCCTAATTGCCTGCCAGCCTAATTGCCTGCCTGCCTAATTTCCTGCCTGATTTAGTGCATAATTTACTGCCTAATTGCCTGCCTAATTGCCTGCCTTATTGCCTGCCTAATTAACTGCCTTATTGCCTGCTTAATTGCCTGCTCTATTGCCTGCCTAATTAACTGCCTATGTGCCTGCCTAATAACCTGCCTAATTGCCTGCCCAATTAAATGCCTAATTGCCTGCCTATTTGCCTGCCTAATTACCTGCCAAATTGCCTGCTTGCCTAATTTACTGCTCAATTGTCTGCACTTATTGCCTGCCTGCCAAATTACCTGCTTAAAAGCATGCCTAATTACCTGCCTATAAGCCTGCCTAATTAGGGGCCTAATTTACTGCTAAATTGCCTGCCTAATTAACTGCCTAATTGCCTGCCTAATTGCCTGCTTACTTAACTGGCTAATTGCCTGCCTAATCAACTGCCTAATTTCCTGCCTAATTGCCTGCCTAATTAACTGCCTAATTGCCTGCCTAATTAACTGCCTAATTATCTGCCTAATTGCTTGCCTAATTGCCTGTCCATTTACCTGCCAAATTATCTCCCTAATTGCCTGCTTAATTAACTGCCTATTTGCCTGCCTAATTGCCTGCATAATTGCTTGCCTAATTAACTGCCTTATTGCCTGCCTAATTTCCTGCTCTTTTGCCTGCCTAATTAACTGCCTAACTGCCTGCCTAATTAACTGCCTAATTAAGTGCCTAATTAACTGCCTAATTGCCTGCCTAATTACCTGCAAAATTGCCTGCTTGCCTAATGAATTGCCTAAATGCCTGCCTAATTGCCTGCCTGCCTAATTACCTGCCTAATAGCCTGCCTAATTAGGGGCCTAATTAACTGCCTAATTGCCTGCCTAATTGACTGCCTGCCAAAATACCTGCTTAATAGCCTGTCTAATTAGGGGCCTAATTAACTGCCTAATTGCCTGCCTAATTACCTGCATAATTGCCTGCCTAATTGTTTGCCTGCCTAATTGCCTGCCTAATTAACTGCCTAATTGCCTGCCTAATTAACTGCCTAATTGCCAACTAATTAACTGCCTAATTAACTGTCTAATTGCCTGCCTAATTAACTGCCTAATTTCCACCTAATAACCTGCCTAATTGCCTGCCTAATTACCTGCAAAATTGCCTGCTTGCCTAATGAATTGCCTAAATGCCTGCCTAATTGCCTGCCTGCCTAATTACCTGCCTAATAGCCTGCCTAATTAGGGGCCTAATTAACTGCCTAATTGCCTGCCTAATTGACTGCCTGCCTAATTACCTGCTTAATAGCCTGTCTAATTAGGGGCCTAATTAACTGCCTAATTGCCTGCCTAATTACCTGCATAATTGCCTGCCTAATTGCTTGCCTGCCTAATTGCCTGCCTAATTATCTGCCTAATTTCCTACCTAATTAACTGACTTACTGCCTGCCTAATTGCTTGCCTGCCTAATTGCCTACCTAATTGCCTACCTAATTGCCTGCCTTCCTGCCTATTTGCCTGCATTATTGCCTGCGTGTTTGCCTGCCTAATTAACTGCCTAATCGCGTGCCTAATTATTTGCCTAATTGCCTACCTATTTAACTGCCTTACTGCCTATCTAATTGCTTGCCTTCCTAATTGCCTACCTATTTGCTTTGATTCCTGCCTAAATGCCTGCCTAATTGACTTTATAATTGCCTGCCTTAATAACTGCCTAATTACCTGCTTAATTAACTGCTTAAATGCCTGCCTAATTGCCAGCCTAATTGCCTGCCTAATCACCTGCCTAATTGCCTGCCAAATCGCCTGCCTAATTACGTGCCAATTTGCCTGCTTACCCAATTAACTGCTTAAATGCATGCCTAATTGCCTGCCTGCCTAATTGCCTACCTAATTTCCTGCCTATTTGAAATTATAAATGCCTGCCTTATTAACTGCCTAATTGCCTGCTTAATTAACTGCCTAATTGCCTGCTTAATTAACTGCCTAATTGCCTGCCTTATTGCCTGCCTCATTAACTGCCTAATTGCCTGCCTTTTTAACTGCTTTATTAACTCCCTAATTGCCTGCCTTATAGCCTGACTAATTGCCTGCCGAATTACCTGCCAAATTGCCTGCCTAATTAATTGCTTAATATATTGCCTTATTGCCTGCATAATTGCCTGTTCAATTAACTGCCTATTAGCAGCCTAATTGCCTGCCTAATTGCCTGACTAATTTACTTCCTTTTAGCCTGCTTAATTGCATGATTAATTGCCTGCCTAATTGCCTGCCTAAATAATTGCCTAATTGCCTGCCTAATTATCTGCCTAAATGCCTGCCTAATTAACTACCTAAATACCTGCATTATTGCCTGCCTAGTTGCTTGCCTAATTAACTACCTTATTGCCTGCCTAATTTCCTGCTCTATTGCCTGCTTAATAAACTGCCTAATTGCCACCTAATTAACTGCCTAATTAACTGCCTAATTGCCTGCCTATTTAACTGCCTTATTTCCTGCCTAATTAACTGCCTAATTTCCTGCCTTATTGCCTGCCTTATTGCCTGTCTAATTAACTGCCTAATTGCCAGCCT
This sequence comes from Bacillus rossius redtenbacheri, assembly GCF_032445375.1. NCBI lineage: Eukaryota > Metazoa > Arthropoda > Insecta > Phasmatodea > Bacillidae > Bacillus > Bacillus rossius. The sequence goes on from NW_026962302.1 coordinate 11,594, forward strand.
TATTATCTGCCTTATTGCCTGCCTAATTGCTTGCCTAATTGTCTGCCGAATTGCCTGCCTAATTGCCTGCCTAATTGCCACCTAATTAACTGCCTTATTAACTGCCTAATTAATTGCCTGCCTAATTGACTGCCAGCCTAATTGCCTGCCTGCCTAATTTCCTGCCTGATTTAGTGCATAATTAACTGCCTAATTGCCTGCCTAATTAACTGCCTAATTGCCTTCTTAAATGCCTGCCTAATTGACTGCCTAATTGTCTGCCTAATTGATTGCCTAATTAACTACCTAATTGCGTGCATAATTACCTGCCTACTTGCCTGCCTAATTAACTGCCTAATTGCCTGCCCAATTAACTGCCTTATTGTCTGCCTAATTGCCTGCCTAATTACCTGCAAAAATTGCCTGCTTGCCTAATTTACTCCTTAATTGCCTGCACTTATAGCCTGCCTGCCAAATTACCTGAATCTTAGCATGCCTAATTACCTGCTTAATAGCCTGCCTAATAAGGGGCCTAATTAACTGCCTAATTGCCTGCCTAATTAACTGCCTAATTGCCTGCCTAATTAACTGGCTAATTGCCTGCCTAATCAACTGCCTAATTTCCTGCCTAATTATCTGCCTAATTGCTTGCCTAATTGCCTGTCAATTTACCTGCCTAATAATCTCCCGAATTGCCTGCCTAATTAACTACCTAATTGCCTGCCTATTTGCCTGCATAATTCTTTGCCTAATTAACTGCCATATTGCCTGCTTAATTGCCTGCTCTATTGCCTGCCTAATTAACTGCCTAACTGCCTGCCTAATTAACTGCTTAATTAAGTGCGTAATTGCCTGCCTAATTAAATGCCTAATATCCTGCCTGATTGCCTGCCTAATTAACTGCCTAATTAACTGCCTAATTAAATGCCTATTTGTCTGCCTAATTAACTGCCTAATTGACTGCCAAATTATCTGCCTAATTGACTGCCTTATTGCCTGCCTTATTGCTTGCCTAATTGTCTGCCTAATTACCTGCCAAATTGCCTGCCTACCTAATAAACTGCTTAATTGCAAACCTAATTGCCTGCCTACCTAATTGCTTCCCTAATTAACTGCCTAATTGCCTGCTTAATTAACTGCCTAATTGCTTGCCTAATTGCCTGCCTTATTAAGTGCCTAATTGCCTGCCTTATTAACTGCTAAATTGCCTGCCTTATTTCCTGCCTAAAATGCCTTCCTAATCAACTGCTTAATTGCTTGCCTAATTAACTGCCTAATTGCCTGCTTAATTAATTGCCTATTTGCCTGCCTAATTGCCTGCATAATTGCTTGCCTAATAAACTGCCTTACTGCCTGCCTAATGGCCTGCTCTATTGCCTGCCTAATTAACTGCCTAACTGTTTGCCTAATTAACTGCCTAATTAGGTGCCTAATTGCCTGCCATATTAACTGCCTAATATCCTGCCTTATTGCCTGCCTAATTAACTGCCTAATTGCCTGCCTAATTAACGGCCTAATTGCCTGCTTAATTAAATGCATAATTGCCTGCCTAATTGCCTGCCTAATTAACTGCCTATTTGCCTGCCTAATAAACTGCCTAATTGCCTGCCAAATTGCCTGCCCAATTGCCTGCCTAATTGCCTGCCTTATTGCCTGCCTGCCTGCCTAAATGCCTGCATAATTGCCTTTCTAATTGCCTGCCTTATTAACTGCCTAATTGCCTGCTTAATAAACTGCCTAATTACCTGCTTAATTGCCTGCCTATTTGCCTGCATAATTGCCTGCATAATCGCCTGCTTAATTACCTGCTTAATTGCCTGCCTAATTAACTGCCTGATTGACTGCCCAATTGCTTGTCTAATTGTCTGCCTAATTACCTGCCAAATTGCCTGCCTACCTAATAAACTGTTTAATTGCATTCCTAATTGCCTGCGCGCCTAATATCTTCCCTAATTAACTGCCTAAATGCCTGCCTAAATGCCTGCCTAATTAACTGCCTATTATTCTGTCTAATAAACTGCCTAATTGCCTGCCAAATTGCCTGCCTAATTGCAAGCCAGTCTAAATGCCTGCTTAATTGCCTTCCTAATTGCCTGCCATATTAACTGCCTAATTGCCTGCATAATAAACTGCCTAATTGCCTGTCTAATTGCCTGCTTAATTGCCTGACTTTTTTCCTGTTTAATTGCCTGCCTAATAAACTGCCTAACTGCCTGCCTAATTGCCTGCCTAAGTAACTTCCTGCCTAATTGCTTGCCTAATTAACTGCCTAATTGCCTGCATAATTGCCTGCCCAATTGCTTGCCTAATTAATTGCGTTATTGCTTGCTAATTAACTGCCTTATTGCCTGCCTAATTGCCTGCTTAATCATCTGTCTTATTGCTTGCATAATTAACTGCTTATTTCCCTGCTTAATTGCCTGCCTAATTAACTGCTTATTGCCTGCCTTATTAACTGCCTAATTGCCTGCCTAATTAACTGCCTAATTACCTGCCTACTTGCCTGCCTAATTAACTGCCTAATTGCCTGCCTAATTAACTGGCTAATTGCCTGCCTAATCAACTGCCTAATTTCCTGCCTAATTATCTGCCTAATTGCTTGCCTTATTGCCTGTCAATTTACTTGCCTAATTATCTCCCGAATTGCCTGCCTAATTAACTACCTAATTGCCTGCCTATTTGCCTGCATAATTCTTTGCCTAATTAACTGCCATATTGCCTGCTTAATTGCCTGCTCTATTGCCTGCCTAATTAACTGCCTAACTGCCTGCCTAATTAACTGCTTAATTAAGTGCCTAATTGCCTGCCTAATTAAATGCCTAATATCCTGCCTGATTGCCTGCCTAATTAACTGCCTAATTAACTGCCTAATTAAATGCCTATTTGTCTGCCTAATTAACTGCCTAATTGACTGCCAAATTATCTGCCTAATTGACTGCCTTATTGCCTGCCTTATTGCTTGCCTAATTGTCTGCCTAATTACCTGCCAAATTGCCTGCCTACCTAATAAACTGCTTAATTGCAAACCTAATTGCCTGCCTGCCTAATTGCTTCCCTAATTAACTGCCTAATTGCCTGCTTAATTAACTGCCTAATTGCTTGCCTAATTGCCTGCCTTATTAACTGCCTAATTAAGTGCCTAATTGCCTGCCTTATTAACTGCTAAATTTCCTGCCTTATTGCCTGCCTAAAATGCCTTCCTAATCAACTGCTTAATTGCTTGCCTAATTAACTGCCTAATTGCCTGCTTAATTAATTGCCTATTTGCCTGCCTAATTGCCTGCATAATTGCTTGCCTAATAAACTGCCTTATTGCCTGCCTAATTGCCTGCTCTATTGCCTGCCTAATTAACTGCCTAACTGTTTGCCTAATTAACTGCCTAATTAGGTGCCTAATTGCCTGCCTTATTAACTGCCTAATTTCCTGCCTTATTGCCTGCCTAATTAACTGCCTAATTGCCTGCCTAATTAACGGCCTAATTGCCTGCTTAATTAAATGCATAATTGCCTGCCTAATTGCCTGCCTAATTAACTGCCTATTTGCCTGCCTAATAAACTGCCTAATTGCCTGCCAAATTGCCTGCCTAATTGCCTGCCTAATTGCCTGCCTTATTGCCTGCCTGCCTGCCTAAATGCCTGCATAATTGCCTTTCTAATTGCCTGCCTTATTAACTGCCTAATTGCCTGCTTAATAAACTGCCTAATTACCTGCTTAATTGCCTGCCTATTTGCCTGCATAATTGCCTGCATAATTGCCTGCTTAATTACCTGCTTAATTGCCTGCCTAATTAACTGCCTGATTGACTGCCCAATTGCTTGTCTAATTGTCTGCCTAATTACCTGCCAAATTGCCTGCCTACCTAATAAACTGTTTAATTGCATTCCTAATTGCCTGCGCGCCTAATATCTTCCCTAATTAACTGCCTAAATGCCTGCCTAAATGCCTGCCTAATTAACTGCCTATTATTCTGTCTAATAAACTGCCTAATTGCCTGCCAAATTGCCTGCCTAATTGCAAGCCAGTCTAAATGCCTGCTTAATTGCCTTCCTAATTGCCTGCCATATTATCTGCCTAATTGCCTGCATAATAAACTGCCTAATTGCCTGTCTAATTGCCTGCTTAATTGCCTGACTTTTTTCCTGTTTAATTGCCTGCCTAATAAACTGCCTAACTGCCTGCCTAATTGCCTGCCTAAGTAACTTCCTGCCTTATTGCCTGTCTAATTAACTGCCTAATTGACAGCCTTATTATCTGCCTTATTGCCTGCCTAATTGCTTGCCTAATTGTCTGCCGAATTGCCTGCCGAATTGCCTGCCTAATTGCCACCTAATTAACTGCCTTATTAACTGCCTAATTAATTGCCTGCCTAATTGCCTGCCAGCCTAATTGCCTGCCTGCCTAATTTCCTGCCTGATTTAGTGCATAATTAACTGCCTAATTGCCTGCCTAATTAACTGCCTAATTGCCTTCTTAAATGCCTGCCTAATTGACTGCCTAATTGTCTGCCTAATTGCTTGCCTAATTAACTACCTAATTGCGTGCATAATTACCTGCCTACTTGCCTGCCTAATTAACTGCATAATTGCCTGCCCAATTAACTGCCTTATTGTCTGCCTAATTGCCTGCCTAATTACCTGCAAAAATTGCCTGCTTGCCTAATTTACTCCTTAATTGCCTGCACTAATAGCCTGCCTGCCAAATTACCTGAATATTAGCATGCCTAATTACCTGCTTAATAGCCTGCCTAATAAGGGGCCTAATTAACTGCCTAATTGCTTCCCTAATTAACTGCCTAATTGCCTGCTTAATTAACTGCCTAATTGCTTGCCTAATTGCCTGCCTTATTAACTGCCTAATTAAGTGCCTAATTGCCTGCCTTATTAACTGCTAAATTTCCTGCCTTATTGCCTGCCTAAAATGCCTTCCTAATCATTTGCTTAATTGCTTGCCTAATTAACTGCCTAATTGCCTGCTTAATTAATTGCCTATTTGCCTGCCTAATTGCCTGCATAATTGCTTGCCTAATAAACTGCCTTATTGCCTGCCTAATTGCCTGCTCTATTGCCTGCCTAATTAACTGCTTAACTGTTTGCCTAATTAACTGCCTAATTAGGTGCCTAATTGCCTGCCTTATTAACTGCCTAATTTCCTGCCTTATTGCCTGCCTAATTAACTGCCTAATTGCCTGCCTAATTAACGGCCTAATTGCCTGCTTAATTAAATGCATAATTGCCTGCCTAACTGCCTGCCTAATTAACTGCCTATTTGCCTGCCTAATAAACTGCCTAATTGCCTGCCAAATTGCCTGCCTAATTGCCTGCCTAATTGCCTGCCTTATTGCCTGCCTGCCTGCCTAAATGCCTGCATAATTGCCTTTCTAATTGCTTGCCTTATTAACTGCCTAATTGCCTGCTTAATAAACTGCCTAATTACCTGCTTAATTGCCTGCCTATTTGCCTGCATAATTGCCTGCATAATCGCCTGCTTAATTACCTGCTTAATTGCCTGCCTAATTAACTGCCTGATTGACTGCCCAATTGCTTGTCTAATTGTCTGCCTAATTACCTGCCAAATTGCCTGCCTACCTAATAAACTGTTTAATTGCATTCCTAATTGCCTGCGCGCCTAATATCTTCCCTAATTAACTGCCTAAATGCCTGCCTAAATGCCTGCCTAATTAACTGCCTATTATTCTGTCTAATAAACTGCCTAATTGCCTGCCAAATTGCCTGCCTAATTGCAAGCCAGTCTAAATGCCTGCTTAATTGCCTTACTAATTGCCTGCCATATTAACAGCTTAATTGCCTGCATAATAAACTGCCAAATTGCCTGTCTAATTGCCTGCTTAATTGCCTGACTTTTTTCCTGTTTAATTGCCTGCCTAATAAACTGCCTAACTGCCTGCCTAATTGCCTGCCTAAGTAACTTCCTGCCTAATTGCTTGCCTAATTAACTGCCTAATTGCCTGCATAATTGCCTGCCCAATTGCTTACCTAATTAATTGCGTTATTGCTTGCTAATTAACTGCCTTATTGCCTGCCTAATTGCCTGCTTAATCATCTGTCTTATTGCTTGCATAATTAACTGCTTATTTCCCTGCTTAATTGCCTGCCTAATTAACTGCTTATTGCCTGCCTTATTAACTGCCTAATTGCCTGCCTCATTGCCTGCCTAATTGCCTGCCTTATTGTCTGCTCACTATTTGCCTGCCTAATTGCCTGCCTAATTACATGCCTTAATGCCTGCCTAATTGCCTGCCTAATTGTCTGCCTGACAAATATCCTGCCTAATTGCCAGCCTAATTTCCTGCCTTATTGCCTGCCAGCTTAATTGCCTGCCTAATTTCCTGCCTATTTTAGTGCCTTATTGCCTGCCGAATTTACTGCCTAATTGCCTGCCTAATTGCCTGCCTAATTAACTGCCTAATTACTGCCTAATAAACTGTTTAATTGCCTGCCTAATTTCCTGCCTAATTAACTGCCTAATTTCCTGCCTTATTGACTGCCTAATTGCCTGCCTAATTAATTGTCTAATTGCCAGCCTAATTAACTGCCGAATTTCCTGCCTAATTAACTGCCTAATTTCCTGCCTTATTGCCTGCCTATTTGCCTGCCTAATTTACTGCCTAATTGCCTGCCTAATTGCCTGCCTAATTGCCTGCCTAATTAAATGCCTAATTGCCTGCTTAATTCTCTGCCTTACTGCCTGCCTAATTGCCTGCCTGCCTAAATGCCTGAATATTTGCCTGCCTAATTTCCTGCTCAATTGCCTGCCTAATTACTTGCCTAATTGCCTGCCTAATTAACTGCCTAATTACCTGCCTACTTGCCTGCCTAATTAACTGCCTAATTGCCTGCCTAATTAACTGCCTAAATACCTGCCTAAAAGCCTGCCTAAATGCCTGCCTAATTAACTGCCTAATTGCCTGCCTAATTGCTGCCTAATTGCTTGCCTAATTGCCTGCCTAATCAACTGCCTAATTGCCTGCTTAAATGCTTGCCTAATTGCCTGCCTTTTTACATGTCAAATTGCTTGCCTGCCTAATTAACTGCTTAATTGCCTGCCTTATTACCTGCCTGCCTAATTGCCTGCCTGCTTAATGGCCTGCCAGCCTAATTGCCTTCCTGCCTAATTTCCTGCCTAATTTTCTGCCTAATTGCCTGCCTAATTTACTGCCTAATTGCCTGCCTCATTGCCTGCCTAATTGTCTGCCTAATTGCTTGCCTAATCACCTACTTAATTGCGTGCCTAATTACCTGCCTACTTGCCTGCCTAATTAACTGCCTAATTGCCTGTCTAATTAACTGTCTAATAGCCTTCCTAATTGCCTAACTAATTACCTGCCAAATTGCCTGATTGCCTAATGAATTGCTTAATTGCCTGCCTAATTGCCTGCCTGCCTAATTATCTGTTTAATTGCCTGCATAATTAACTACCTAAATACCTGCCTAATTGCCTGCATAATTCTTTGCCTAATTAACTGCCTTATTGCCTGCTTAATTGCCTGCTCTATTGCCTGCCTAATTAACTGCCTAACTGCCTGCCTAATTAACTGCCTAATTAAGTGCCTAATTGCCTGCCTAATTAAATGCCTAATATCCTGCCTGATTGCCTGCCTAATTGCCTGCCTAATTAACTGCCTAATTAACTGCCTAATTGCCTGCCTATTTGACTGCCTAATTAACTGCCTAATTGACTGCCTAATTATCTGCCTAATTGACTGCCTTATTGCCTGCCTAATTGCTTGCCTAAATGTCTGCCTAATTACCTGCCAAATTGCCTGCCTACCTAATAAACTGCTTAATTGCATTCCTAATTGCCTGCCTGCCTAATTGCTTCCCTAATTAACTGCCTAATTGCCTGCTTAATTAACTGCCTTAATGTTTGCCTAATTGCCTGCCTAATTAACTGCCTAATTGTCTGCCTAATTGCTTACTTAATTAACTACCTAATTGCGTGCAAAATTACCTGCCTACTTGCCTGCCTAATTAACTGCCTAATTGCCTGCCTAATTGCCTGCCTAATTCCCTGCTAAATTGCCTGCTTGCCTAATTTACTGCTTAATTGCCTGCACTAATTGCCTGCCTGCCAAATTAAATGCTTAATAGCATGCCTTATTACATGCTTAATAGCCTGCCTAATTAGGGGCCTAATTAACTGCCTAATTGCCTGCCTAATTAACTGCCTAATTGCCTGCCTAATTGCCTGCCTAATTAACCGGCTAATTGCCTGCCTAATCAACTGCCTAATTTCCTGCCTAATTGCCTGCCTTATTAACTGCCTAATTGCCTGCCTAATTAACTGCCTAATTATCTGCCTAATTGCTTGCCTAATTGCCTGTCCATTTACCTGCCTAATTATCTCCCTAATTGCCTGCCTAATTAACTACCTAATTGCCTGCCTAATTGCCTGCATAATTCTTTGCCTAATTAACTGCCTTATTGCCTGCTTAATTGCCTGCTCTATTGCCTGCCTAATTACTGCCTAACTGCCTGCCTAATTAACTGCCTAATTAAGTTCCTAATTGCCTGCCTAATTAAATGCCTAATATCCTGCCAGATTGCCTGCCTAATTGCCTGCCTAATTAACTGCCTAATTGCCTTCCTAATTAACTGCCTAATTGCCTGCCTGATTGCCTACTTAATTGCCTGCATAAATAACTGCCTAATTGCCTTCCTAATTATTTGTCTAATCAACTGCCTGATTGCCTGCCCAATTATCTGCCTAATTGTATACCTAATTGCTTGCCTAAATGCCTGTCCAATTGCCTGCCTAATTATCTGCCTAATTGCCTGCCTAATTAACTACCTAAATACCTGCATTATTGCCTGCCTAGTTGCTTGCCTAATTAACTACCTTATTGCCTGCCTTATTAACTGCCTAATTTCCTGCCTTATTGCCAACTAATTAACTGCCTAATTAACTGTCTAATTGCTTGCCTAATTAACTACCTAATTACGTGCCAATTTGCCTGCTTACCCAATTAACTGCTTAAATGCATGCCTAATTGCCTGCCTGCCTAATTGCCTACCTAATTGCCTGCCTATTTGAAATTATAAATGCCTGCCTTATTAACTGCCTAATTGCCTGCTTAATTAACTGCCTAATTGCCTGCTTAATTAACTGCCTAATTGCCTGCTTAATTAACTGCCTAATTGCCTGCCTTATTGCCTGCCTCATTAACTGCCTAATTGCCTGCCTTTTTAACTGCTTTATTAACACCCTAATTGCCTGCCTTATAGCCTGATTAATTGCCTGCCGAATTACCTGCCAAATTGCCTGCCTAATTAATTGCTTAATATATTGCCTTATTGCCTGCATAATTGCCTGTTCAATTAACTGCCTATTACTAGCCTAATTGCCTGCCTAATTGCCTGACTAATTAACTTCCTTTTAGCCTGCTTAATTGCATGATTTATTGCCTGCCTAATTGCCTGCCTAAATAATTGCCTAATTGCCTGCCTAATTATCTGCCTAAATGCCTGCCTAATTAACTACCTAAATACCTGCATTATTGCCTGCCTAGTTGCCTGCCTAATTAACTACCTTATTGCCTGCCTAATTTCCTGCTCTATTGTTTGCTTAATAAACTGCCTAATTGCCACCTAATTAACTGCCTAATTAACTGCCTAATTGCCTGCCTATTTAACTGCCTTATTTCCTGCCTAATTAAATGCCTAATTTCCTGCCTAATTGCCTGCCTTATTGCCTGTCTAATTAACTGCCTAATTGCCAGCCTTATTATCTGCCTTATTGCCTGCCTAATTGCTTGCCTAATTGTCTGCCGAATTGCCTGCCTAATTGCCTGCCTAATTGAGACCTAATTAACTGCCTTATTAACTGCCTAATTAATTGCCTGCCTAATTGCCTGCCAGCCTAATTGCCTGCCTGCCTAATTTCCTGCCTGATTTAGTGCATAATTAACTGCCTAATTGCCTGCCTAATTAACTGCCTAATTGCCTTCTTAAATGCCTGCCTAATTGACTGCCTAATTGTCTGCCTAATTGCTTGCCTAATTAACTACCTAATTGCGTGCATAATTACCTGCCTACTTGCCTGCCTAATTAACTGCCTAATTGCCTGCCCAATTAACTGCCTAATTGCCTGCCGAATTGCCTGCCAAATTGCCTGCCTAATTCACTGCTTAATATATTGCCTTATTGCCTGCATAATTGCCTGCTAAATTAACTGCCTATTACCAGCCGAATTGCCTGCCTAATTGCCTGACTAATTAACTTCCTTATAGCCTGCTTAATTGCCTGCTTAATTGCCTGCCTAATTGCCTGCCTAAATAATTGCCTAATTGCCTGCCTAATTATCTGCCTAATTGCCTGCCTAATTAACTACCCAAATACCTGCATTATTGCCTGCCTAGTTGCTTGCCTAATTAACTACCTTATTGCCTGCCTAATTGCCTGCCTAATTGCCTGCTCTATTTCCTGCTTAATAAACTGCCTTATTTCCACCTAATTAACTGCCTAATTAACTGCCTAATTACCTGCCTATTTAACTGCCTTATTTCCTGCCTAATTAACTGCCTAATTTCCTGCCTTATTGCCTGCCTAATTAACTGCCTAATTGCCTGCCAAATTACCTGCCTAATTGCCTGCCTAATTAACAGCCTAATTGCCTGCCTATTTAACTGTCTAATTAACTGCCTAATTGCCAGCATAATTATCTGCCTTATTACCTGCCTAATTGCTTGATTAATTGTCTGCCGAATTCCCTGCCTAATTACCTGCCTAATTAATTGCCTAATAGCCTGCCTTATTAACTGTCTAATTGCCTGCCTAATTGCCTGTTTAATTAACTGCCTAATTGCAAGGCCTAATAAACTGCCTAATTTACTGCCTTATAGCCTTCCTAATTGCCTGCCTGCCTAAGTAACTTCCTGCCTAATTGCTTTCCTTATTGTTTGCCTAATTAACTGCCTAATTGCCTCCTTAATTGCCTGCCTAATTGCCTGCCTTATTAACTGCCTAATTAATTGCCTGCCTAATTGCCTGCCAGCCTAATTGCCTGCCTGCCTAATTTCCTGCCTGATTTAGTGCATAATTTACTGCCTAATTGCCTGTCTAATTGCCTGCCTAATTGCCTGCCTAATTAACTGCCTAATTGCCTGCCTAAATGCCTGCCTAATTGACTGCCTAATTGCTTGCCTAATTAACTACCTAATTGCGTGCATAATTACCTGCCTACTTGCCTGCCTAATTAACTGCCTAATTGCCTGCCAAATTAACTGCCTAATTGCCTGCCTAATTGCCTGCCTAATTACCTGCCAAATTGCCTGCTTGCCTAATTAGTGCTTAATTGCCTGCACTAATTGCCTGCCTGCCAAATTACTTGCTTAATAGCATGCCTAATTACCTGCTTAATAGTCTGCCTAATTAGGGGCCTAATTAACTGCCTAATTGCCTGCCTTCTTAACTGCCTAATTGCCTGCCTAATTGCCTGCCTACTTAACTGGATAATTGCCTGCCTAATCAACTACCTAATTGCCTGCCTAATTGCCTGCCTAATTAACTGCCTAATTGCCTGCCTTATTAACTGCCTAATTATCTGCCTAATTGCTTGCCTAATTGCCTGTCCATTTACCTGCCTAATTATCTCCCTAATTGCCTGCCTAATTAACTGCCTTATTGCCTGCTTAATTGCCTGCTCTATTGCCTGCCTAATTAACTGCCTAACTGCCTGCCTAATTAACTGCCTAATTAAGTGCCTAATTGTCTGCCTAATTAAATGCCTAATATCCTGCCTGATTGCCTGCCTAATTGCCTGCCAAATTAACTGCCTAATTAACTGCCTAATTGCCTGCCTATTTGACTGCCTAATTAACTGCCTAATTGACTGCCTAATTATCTGCCTAATTGACTGCCTTATTGCCTGCCTAATTGCTTGCCTAAATGTCTGCCTAATTACCTGCCAAATTGCCTGCCTATCTAATAAACTGCTTAATTGCATTCCTAATTGCCTGCCTGCCTAATATCTTCCCTAATTAACTGCCTAATTGCCTGCTTAATTAACTGCCTAATTGTTTGCCTCATTGCCTGCCTAATTAACTGCCTAATTGTCTGCCTAATTGCTTACCTAATTAACTACCTAATTGCGTGCAAAATTACCTGCCTACTTGCCTGCCTAATTAACTGCCTAATTGCCTGCCTAATTAACTGCCTAATTGCCTGCCTAATTGCCTGCCTAATTCCCTGCTAAATTGCCTGCTTGCCTAATTTACTGCTTAATTGCCTGCACTAATTGCCTGCCTGCCAAATTAAATGCTTAATAGCATGCCTTATTACCTGCTTAATAGCCTGCCTAATTAGGGGCCTAATTAACTGCCTAATTGCCTACCTAATTAACTGCCTAATTGCCTGCCTAATTGCCTGCCTAATTAACCGGCTAATTGCCTGCCTAATCAACTGCCTAATTTCCTGTCTAATTGCCTGCCTAATTAACTGCCTAATTGCCTGCCTAATTAACTGCCTAATTATCTGCCTAATTGCTTGCCTAATTGCCTGTCCATTTACCTGCCTAATTATCTCCCTAATTGCCTGCCTAATAAACTACCTAATTGCCTGCCTAATTGCCTGCATAATTCTTTGCCTAATTAACTGCCTTATTGCCTGCTTAATTGCCTGCTCTATTGCCTGCCTAATTTACTGCCTAACTGCCTGCCTAATTAACTGCCTAATTAAGTTCCTAATTGCCTGCCTAATTAAATGCCTAATATCCTGCCAGATTGCCTGCCTAATTGCCTGCCTAATTAACTGCCTAATTGCGTTCCTAATTAACTGCCTAATTGCCTGCCTGATTGCATACTTAATTGCCTGCATAATTAACTGCCTAATTGCCTTCCTAATTATTTGTCTAATCAACTGCCTGATTGCCTGCCCAATTATCTGCCTAATTGTATACCTAATTGCTTGCCTAATTGCCTGTCCAATTGCCTGCCTAATTATCTGCCTAATTGCCTGCCTAATTAACTACCTAAATACCTGCATTATTGCCTGCCTAGTTGCTTGCCTAATTAACTACCTTATTGCCTGCCTTATTAACTGCCTAATTTCCTGCCTTATTGCCAACTAATTAACTGCCTAATTAACTGTCTAATTGCTTGCCTAATTAACTACCTAATTACGTGCCAATTTGCCTGCTTACCCAATTAACTGTTTAAATGCATGCCTAATTGCCTGCCTGCCTAATTGCCTACCTAATTGCCTGCCTATTTGAAATTATAAATGCCTGCTTATTAACTGCCTAATTGCCTGCTTAATTAACTGCCTAATTGCCTGCTTAATTAACTGCCTAATTGCCTGCCTTATTGCCTGCCTCATTAACTGCCTAATTGCCTGCCTTTTTAACTGCTTTATTTACACCCTAATTGCCTGCCTTATAGCCTGACTAATTGCCTGCCGAATTACCTGCCAAATTGCCTGCCTAATTAATTGCTTAATATATTGCCTTATTGCCTGCATAATTGCCTGTTCAATTAACTGCCTATTACCAGCCTAATTGCCTGCCTAATTGCCTGACTAATAAACTTCCTTTTAGCCTGCTTAATTGCATGATTTATTGCCTGCCTAATTGCCTGCCTAAATAATTGCCTAATTGCCTGCCTAATTATCTGCCTAAATGCTTGCCTAATTAACTACCTAAATACCTGCATTATTGCCTGCCTAGTTGCTTGCCTAATTAACTACCTTATTGCCTGCCTAATTTCCTGCTCTATTGCCTGCTTAATAAACTGCCTAATTGCCACCTAATTAACTGCCTAATTAACTGCCTAATTGCCTGCCTATTTAACTGCCTTATTTCCTGCCTAATTAACTGCCTAATTTCCTGCCTTATTGCCTGCCTTATTGCCTGTCTAATTAACTGCCTAATTGCCAGCCTTATTATCTGCCTTATTGCCTGCCTAATTGCTTGCCTAATTGTCTGCCGAATTGCCTGCCTAATTGCCTGCCTAATTGCCACCTAATTAACTGCCTTATTAACTGCCTAATTAATTGCCTGCCTAATTGCCTGCCAGCCTAATTGCCTGCCTGCCTAATTTCCTGCCTGATTTAGTGCATAATTAACTGCCTAATTGCCTGCCTAATTAAATGCCTAATTGCCTTCTTAAATGCCTGCCTAATTGACTGCCTAATTGTCTGCCTAATTGCTTGCCTAATTAACTACCTAATTGTGTGCATAATTACCTGCCTACTTGCCTGCCTAATTAACTGCCTAATTGCCTGCCCAATTAACTGCCTAATTGCCTGCCTAATTGCCTGCCTAATTACCTGCAAAAATTGCCTGCTTGACTAATTTACTGCTTAATAGCCTGCACTAATAGCCTGCCTGCCAAATTACCTGCTTATTAGCATGCCTAATTACCTGCTTAATAGCCTGCCTAATAAGGGGCCTAATTAACTGCCTAATTGCCTGCCTAATTAACTGCCTAATTGCCTGCCTAATTAACTGGCTAATTGCCTGCCTAATCAACTGCCTAATTTCCTGCCTAATTATCTGCCTAATTGCTTGCATAATTGCCTGTCAATTTACCTGCCTAATTATCTCCCTAATTGCCCGCCTAATTAACTACCTAATTGCCTGCCTATTTGCCTGCATAATTCTTTGCCTAATTAACTGCCTTATTGCCTGCTTAATTGCCTGCTCTATTGCCTGCCTAATTAACTGCCTAACTGCCTGCCTAATTAACTGCCTAATTAAGTGCCTAATTGCCTGCCTAATTAAATGCCTAATATCCTGCCTGATTGCGTGCCTAATTAACTGCCTAATTGCCTGCCTAATTAAATGCCTAATTGCCTTCTTAAATGCCTGCCTAATTGACTGCCTAATTGTCTGCCTAATTGCTTGCCTAATTAACTACCTAATTGTGTGCATAATTACCTGCCTACTTGCCTGCCTAATTAACTGCCTAATTGCCTGCCCAATTAACTGCCTAATTGCCTGCCTAATTGCCTGCCTAATTACCTGCCAAATTGCCTGCCTACCTAATAAACTGCTTAATTGCATTCCTAATTGCCTGCCTAATTGCTTCCCTAATTAACTGCCTAATTGCCTGCTTAATTAACTGCCTAATTGCTTGCCTAATTGCCTGCCTTATTAACTGCCTAATTAAATGCCTAATTGCCTGCCTTATTAACTGCTAAATTTCCTGCCTTATTGCCTGCCTAAAATGCCTTCCTAATTAACTGCTTAATTGCTTGCCTATTTAACTGCCTAATTGCCTGCTTAATTAATTACCTATTTGCCTGCCTAATTGCCTGCATAATTGCTTGCCTAATAAACTGCCTTATTGCCTGCCTAATTGCCTGCTCTATTGCCTGCCTAATTAACTGCCTAACTGTTTGCCTAATTAACTGCCTATTTAGGTGCCTAATTGCCTGCCTTATTAACTGCCTAATTTCCTGCCTTATTGCCTGCCTTATTAACTGCCTAATTGCCTGCCTAATTAACTGCCTAATTGCCTGCTAAATTAAATGCATAATTGCCTGCCTAAATGCCTGCCTAATTAACTGCCTATTTGCCTGCCTAATAAACTGCCTAACTGCCTGCCAAATTGCCTGCCTAATTGCCTGCCTAATTGCCTGCCTTATTGCCTGCCTGCCTGCCTAAATGCCTGCATAATTGCCTTTCTAATTGCCTGCCTTATTAACTGCCTAATTGCCTGCATAATTAACTGCCTAATTACCTGCTTAATTGCCTGCCTATTTGCCTGCATAATTGCCTGCATAATTGCCTGCTTAATTACCTGCTTAATTGCCTGCCTAATTAACTGCCTGATTGACTGCCTAATTGCTTGTCTAATTGCCTGCCTAATTGCCTGCCTTATTGCCTGCCTGCCTGCCTAAATGCCTGCATAATTGCCTTTCTAATTGCCTGCCTTATTAACTGCCTAATTGCCTGCATAATTAACTGCCTAATTACCTGCTTAATTGCCTGCCTATTTGCCTGCATAATTGCCTGCCTAATTGACTGCCTAATTAACTGCCTGATTAACTGCCTAATTGCCTGCCTAATTGCCTGCCTAATTACTTGCCTATTATTCTGTCTAATAAACTGCCTAATTGCCAGCCAAATTGCCTGCCTAATTGCAAGCCAGCCTAAATGCCTGCTTAATTGCCTTCCTAATTGCCTGCTATATTAACTGCCTAATTGCCTGCATAATAAACTGCCTAATTGCCTGCTTAATTAACTGCCTAATTAGGTGCCTAATTGCCTGCCTTATTAACTGCCTTATTTCCTGCCTTATTGCCTGCCTAATTAACTGCCTAATTGCCTGCCTAATTAACTGCCTAATTGCCGGCTTAATTAAATGCATAATTGCCTGCCTAATTAACTGCCTATTTGACTGCCTAATTAACTGCCTAATTGATTGCCAAATTATCTGCCTAACTGCCTGCCTAATTGCCTGCCTAAGTAACTTCCTGCCTAATTGCTTGCCTAATTAACTGCCTAATTGCCTGCATAATTTCCTGCCCAATTGCTTGCCTAATTAATTGCGTTATTGCTTGCTAATTAACTGCTTTATTGCCTGCCTAATTGCCTGCCTAATCATCTGTCTTATTGCTTGCATAATTAACTGCTTATTTCCCTGCTTAATTGCCTGCCTAATTAACTGCTTATTGCCTGCCTTATTAACTGCCTAATTGCCTGCCTCTTTGCCTGCCTAATTGCCTGCCTAATTAACTGCCTAATTGCCTGCCTAATTGCCTGCCTTATTGTCTGCTCACTATTTGCCTGCCTAATTGCCTGCTTAATTAACTGCCTAATTGCCTGCCTAATTGCCTGCTTTTTAGCAGCATAATTGCTTGCCTTACTAACTGCCTTATTGCCAGCCTTATTGCCTGCATAATCATCTGTCTTATTGCCTGCCTAATTAAATGCTTAATTCCCTGCTTAATTGCCTGCGTATTTAAATGCCTAATTGCCTGACTAATCAACTGACTAATTGCCTGTCTCATTGCCTGCCTAACTAACTGCCTAATTGCCTGCCTTATTGCCTGCCTAATTGTCTGCTCATTATTTGCCTGCCTAATTGCCTCCTTAATTGCCTGCCTAATTGCCTGCCTAATTAACTGCCTAATTTACTGCCTTACTGCCTGCCTAATTGCCTGCCTAATTTCCTGCCTATTTTAGTGCCTTATTGCCTGCCGAATTTACTGCCTAATTGCCTGCCTAATTGCCTGCCTAATTAACTGCCTAATTGCCTGCCTAATTAACTGCCTAATAAACTGTCAAATTGCCTGCCTAATTTCCTGCCTAATTAACTGCCTAATTTCCTGCCTTATTGACTGCCTAATTGCCTGCCTCATTAATTGTCTAATTGCCAGCCTAATTAACTGCCGAATTTCCTGCCTAATTAACTGCCGAATTTCCTGCCTAATTAACTGCCTAATTTCCTGCCTTATTGCCTGCCTATTTGCCTGCCTAATTTACTGCCTAATTGCCTGCCTAATTGCCTGCCTAATTAACTGCCTAATTGCCTGCTTAATTCTCTGCCTTACTGCCTGCCTAATTGCCTGCCTGCCTAAATGCCTGAATATTTGCCTGCCTAATTTCCTGCTCAATTGCCTGCCTAATTACTTGCCTAATTGCCTGCCTAATTAACTGCCTAATTACCTGCCTAAATTGCCTGCCTAATTAACTGCCTAATTGCCTGCCTAATTAACTGCCTAAATGCCTGCCTAAAAGCCTGCCTAATTGCCTGCCTAATTAACTGCCTAATTGCCTGCCTAATTGCTGCCTAATTGCTTGCCTAATTGCCTGCCTAATCAACTGCCTAATTGCCTGCCTAATTGCCTGCCTAATTAACTGCCTAATTGCCTGCTTAATTCTCTGCCTTACTGCCTGCCTAATTGCCTGCCTGCCTAAATGCCTGAATATTTGCCTGCCTAATTTCCTGCTCAATTGCCTGCCTAATTACTTGCCTAATTGCCTGCCTAATTACCTGCCTAAATTGCCTGCCTAATTAACTCCCTAATTGCCTGCCTAATTAACTGCCTAAATGCCTGCCTAAAAGCCTGCCTAATTGCCTGCCTAATTAATTGCCTAATTGCCTGCCTTTTTACCTGCCAAATTGCTTGCCTGCCTAATTAACTGCTTAATTACCTGCCTTATTACCTGCCTGCCTAATTGCCTTCCTGCTTAATGGCCTGCCAGCCCAATTGCCTGCCTGCCTAATTTCCTGCCTAATTTTCTGCCTAATTGCCTGCCTCATTGCCTGCCTAATTGTCTGCCTAATTGCTTGCCTAATCACATACTTAATTGCGTGCCTAATTACCTGCCTACTTGCCTGCCTAATTAACTGCCTAATTGCCTGTCTAATTAACTGCCTAATAGCCTTCCTAATTGCCTACCTAATTACCTGCCAAATTGCCTGCTTGCCTAATGAATTGCTTAATTGCCTGCCTAATTGCCTGCCTGCCTAATTATCTGTTTAATTGCCTGCATAATTAAATACCTAAATACCTGCATTATTGCCTGCGTAGTTGCTTGCCTAATTAACTACCTTATTGCCTGCCTAATTGCCTGCTCTATTGCTGGCCTAAATAACTGCCTAATTGCCACCTAATTAACTGTCTAATTGCCTGCCTTATTAACTGCCTAATTTCCTGCCTAATTAACTGCCTAATTTCCTGCCTTATTGCCTGCCTAATTAACTGCCTAATTGCCTGCCTAATTAACAGCCTAAATGCCTTATTTTTTAACTGCTAATTAACTGCCTAATTGCCTGCCTAATTAACTGCCTAATTGACTGCCTTATTGCCTGCCTAATTAACTGCATAATTAACTGCCTTACTGCCTGCCTAATTGCTTGCCTGCCTAATTGCCTACCTAATTGCCTGCCTTCCTGCCTAATTAACTGCCTAATTGCCTGCCTAATTGCTTGCCTTATTGTCTGCCGAATTACCTGCCTAATGGCCTGCCTATTTGCCTGCCTAATTAACTGCCTAATTGCCTGCCTAATTAACTGACTAATTGCCTGCCTAATTATCTGCCTAATTGCCTACCTAATAAATGGCCTTACTGCCTGCCTAATTGCTTGCCTGCCTAATTGCCTACCTAATTGCCTTCCTAATTGCCTGCCTTCCTGCTTAATTGCCTGCATTATTGCCTGCATAATTGCCTGTCTAATTGCCTGCCTAATTACCTGCTTATTGCCTGCCTAATATTTACCTAATTGCCTGCCTAATTAACTGCCTTACTGCCTATCTAATTGCTTGCTTTCCTAATTGCCTACCTATTTGCTTGCCTTCCTGCCTAATTGCCTGCCTATTTGACTTTATAATTGCCTGCCTTAATAACTGCCTAATTACCTGCTTAATTATATGCTTAATTGCCTGCCTTATTGCCAGCCTAATTGCCTGCCTAATCGCCTGCCTAATTGCCTGCCAAATTGCCTGCCTAATTACGTGCCAATTTGCCTGCTTACCCAATTAACTGCTTAAATGCATGCCTAATTGCCTGCCTGCCTAATTGCTTGCCTGCCTAATTGCCTACCTAATTGCCTGCCTATTTGAATTCATAATTGCCTGCCTTATTAACTGCCTAATTGCCTGCTTAATTAACTGCCTAATTGCCTGCTTAATTAACTGCCTAATTGCCTGCCTAATTGCCTGCCTCATTAACTGCCTAATTGCCTGCCTTATTAACTGCTTTATTAACTCCCTAATTATTTGCCTTATAGCCTGACTAATTGCCTGCCGAATTGCCTGCCAAATTGCCTGCCTAATTCACTGCTTAATATATTGCCTTTTTGCCTGCATAATTGCCTGCTCAATTATCTGCCTATTACCAGCCGAATTGCCTGCCTAATTGCCTGACTAAATAACTTCCTTATAGCCTGCTTAATTGCCTGCTTAATTGCCTGCCTAATTGCCTGCCTAAATAATTGCCTAATTGCCTGCCTAATTATCTGCCTAATTGCCTGCCTAATTAACTACCCAAATACCTGCATTATTGCCTGCCTAGTTGCTTGCCTAATTAACTACCTTATTGCCTGCCTAATTGCCTGCTCTATTGCCTGCTTAATAAACTGCCTTATTTCCACCTAATTAACTGCCTAATTAACTGCCTAATTACCTGCCTATTTAACTGCCTTATTTCCTGCCTAATTAACTGCGTAATTTCCTGCCTTATTGCCTGCCTAATTAACTGCCTAATTGCCTGCCAAATTACCTGCCTAATTGCCTGCCTAATTAACAGCCTAATTGCCTGCCTATTTAACTGTCTAATTAACTGCCTAATTGCCAGCATAATTATCTGCCTTATTACCTGCCTAATTGCTTGATTAATTGTCTGCCGAATTACCTGCCTAATTGCCTGCCTAATTAATTGCCTAATAGCCTGCCTAAATAACTGTCTAATTGCCTGCCTAATTGCCTGTTTAATTAACTGCCTAATTGCAAGGCCTAATAAACTGCCTAATTTACTGCCTTATAGCCTTCTGAATTGCCTGCCTGCCTAAGTAACTTCCTGCCTAATTGCTTTCCTTATTGCTTGCCTAATTAACTGCGTAATTGCCTCCTTAATTGCCTGCCTAATTGCCTGCCTTATTAACTGCCTAATTGCCTGCCTAATTAATTGCCTGCCTAATTGCCTGCCAGCCTAATTGCCTGCCTGCCTAATTTCCTGCCTGATTTAGTGCATAATTTACTGCCTAATTGCCTGCCTAATTGCCTGCCTAATTGCCTGCCTAATTAACTGCCTAATTGCCTGCTTAAATGCCTGCCTAATTGACTGCCTAATTGCTTGCCTAATTAACTACCTAATTGCGTGCATAATTACCTGCCTACTTGCCTGCCTAATAGCCTGCTTGCCTAATTAGTGCTTAATTGCCTGCACTAATTGCCTGCCTGCCAAATTACTTGCTTAATAGCATGCCTAATTACCTGCTTAATAGTCTGCCTAATTAGGGGCCTAATTAACTGCCTAATTGCCTGCCTTATTAACTGCCTAATTACCTGCCTAATTGCCTGCCTACTTAACTGGATAATTGCCTGCCTAATCAACTGCCTAATTTCCTGCCTAATTGCCTGCCTAATTAACTGCCTAATTGCCTGCCTAATTAACTGCCTAATTATCTGCCTAATTGCTTGCCTAATTGCCTGTCCATTTACCTGCCTAATTATCTCCCTAATTGCCTGCCTAATTAACTACCTAATTGCCTGCCTAATTGCCTGCATAATTCTTTGCCTAATTAACTGCCTTATTGCCTGCTTAATTGCCTGCTCTATTGCCTGCATAATTGCCTGCCTAATTAACTGCCTAATTAACTGCCTAATTGCCTGCCTATTTGACTGCCTAATTAACTGCCTAATTGACTGCCTAATTATCTGCCTTATTGACTGCCTTATTGCCTGCCTAATTGCTTGCCTAATTGTCTGCCTAATTACCTGCCAAATTTACTGCCTACCTAATAAACTGCTTAATTGCATTCCTAATTGCCTGCCTGCCTAATTGCTTCCCTAATTAACTGCCTAATTGCCTGCTTAATTAACTTCCTAATTGTTTGCCTAATTGCCTGCCTAATTAACTGCCTAATTGTCTGCCTAATTGCTTACCTAATTAACTACCTAATTGCGTGCAAAATTACCTGCCTACTTGCCTGCCTAATTAACTGCCTAATTGACTGCCTAATTATCTGCCTTATTGACTGCCTGATGTCCTGCCTAATTGCTTGCCTAATTGTCTGCCTAATTACCTGCCAAATTGCCTGCCTACCTAATAAACTGCTTAATTGCATTCCTAATTGCCTGCCTGCCTAATTGCTTCCCTAATTAACTGCCTAATTGCCTGCTTAATTAACTGCCTAATTGTTTGCCTAATTGCCTGCCTAATTAACTGCCTAATTGTCTGCCTAATTGCTTACCTAATTAACTACCTAATTGCGTGCAAAATTACCTGCCTACTTGCCTGCCTAATTAACTGCCTAATTGCCTGCCCAATTAACTGCCTAATTGCCTGCCTAATTGCCTGTCCATTTACCTGCCTAATTATCTCCTTAATTGCCTGCCTAATTAACTACCTAATTGCCTGCCTAATTTCCTGCATAATTCTTTGCCTAATTAACTGCCTTATTGCCTGCTTAATTGCCTGCTCTATTGCCTTCCTAATTAACTGCCTAATTTCCTGCCTAATTGCCTGCCTAATTAACTGCCTAATTGCCTGCCTAATTAACTGCCTAATTATCTGCCTAATTGCTTGCCTAATTGCCTGTCCATTTACCTGCCTAATTATCTCCCTAATTGCCTGCCTAATTAACTACCTAATTGCCTGCCTAATTGCCTGCATAATTCTTTGCCTAATTAACTGCCTTATTGCCTGCTTAATTGCCTGCTCTATTTCCTGCCTAATTAACTGCCTAACTGCCTGCCTAATTAACTGCCTAATTAAGTTCCTAATTGCCTGCCTAATTAAATGCCTAATATCCTGCCAGATTGCCTGCGTAATTGCCTGCCTAATTAACTGCCTAATTGCCTTCCTAATTAACTGCCTAATTGCCTGCCTGATTGCCTACTTTATTGCCTGTCTAATTTACTGCCTAATTGCCTTCCTAATTATTTGTCTAACCAACTGCCTGATTGCCTGCCCAATTATCTGCCTAATTGTATAACTAATAGCTTGCCTAATTGCCTGTTTAATTGCCTGCCTTATTATCTGCCTAATTGCCTGCCTTATTGCCAACTAATTAACTGCCTAATTAACTGTCTAATTGCCTGCCTAATTAACTGCCTAATTGCCACCTAATTACCTGCCTAATCGCATGCCTATTTGCCTGGCTAATTAACTGCCTAATTGCCTGCCTAATTATCTGCCTAATTTCCTACCTAATTAACTGCCTTACTGCCTGCCTAATTGCCTACCTAATTGCCTACCTAATTGCCTGCCTTCCTGCCTATTTGCCTGCATTATTGCCTGCGTGTTTGCCTGCCTAATTAACTGCCTAATCGCGTGCCTAATTATTTGCCTAATTGCCTGCCTATTTAACTGCCTTACTGCCTATCTAATTGCTTGCCTTCCTAATTGCCTACCTATTTGCTTGCCTTCCTGCCTAATTGCCTGCCTAATTGACTTTATAATTGCCTGCCTTAATAACTGCCTAATTACCTGCTTAATTAACTGCTTAAATGCCTGCCTAATTGCCAGCCTAATTGCCTGCCTAATCACCTGCCTAATTGCCTGCCAAATTGCCTGCCTAATTACGTGCCAAATTGCCTCCTTACCCAATTAACTGCTTAAATGCATGCCTATTTGCCTGCCTGCCTGATTGCCTACCTAATTGCCTGCCTATTTGAATTTATTAATGCCTGCCTTATTAACTGCCTAATTGCCTGCTTAATTAACTGCCTAATTGCCTGCTTAATTAACTGCCTAATTGCCTGCCTTATTGCCTGCCTCATTAACTGCCTAATTGCCTGCCTTATTAACTGCTTTATTAACTCCCTAATTGCCTGCCTTATAGCCTGACTAATTGCCTGCCGAATTACCTGCCAAATTGCCTGCCTAATTAATTGCTTAATATATTGCCTTATTGCCTACATAATTGCCTGTTCAATTAACTACCTATTACCAGCCTAATTGCCTGCCTAATTGCCTGACTAATTAACTTCCTTTTAGCCTGCTTAATTGCATGATTATTTGCCTGCCTAATTGCCTGCCTAAATAATTGCCTAATTGCCTGCCTAATTATCTGTCTAAGTGCCTGCCTAATAAAACTACCAAAATACCTGCATTATTGCCTGCCTAGTTGCTTGCCTAATTAACTACCTTATTGCCTGCCTAATTGCCTGCTCTATTGCCTGCTTAATAAACTGCCTAATTGCCACCTAATTAACTGCCTAATTAACTGCCTAATTGCCTGCCTATTTAACTGCCTTATTTCCTGCCTAATTAACTGCCTAAATCCTGCCTTATTGCCTGCCTTATTGCCTGTCTAATTAACTGCCTAATTGCCAGCCTTATTATCTGCCTTATTGCCTGCCTAATTGCTTGCCTAATTGTCTGCCGAATTGCCTGCCTAATTGCCTGCCTAATTGCCACCTAATTAACTGCCTTATTAACTGCCTAATTAATTGCCTGCCTAATTGCCTGCCAGCCTAATTGCCTGCCTGCCTAATTTCCTGCCTGATTTAGTGCATAATTAACTGCCTAATTGCCTGCCTAATTAACTGCCTAATTGCCTTATTAAATGCCTGCCTAATTGACTGCCTAATTGTCTGCCTAATTGCTTGCCTAATTAACTACCTAATTGCGTGCATAATTACCTGCCTACTTGCTTGCCTAATTACCTGCCTACTTGCTTGCCTAATTAACTGCCTAATTGCCTGCCCAATTAACTGCCTAATTGCCTGCCTAATTGCCTGCCTAATTACCTGCAAAAATTGCCTGCTTGCCTAATTTACTGCTTAATTGCCTGCACTAATAGCCTGCCTGCCAAATTACCTGCTTATTAGCATGCCTAATTACCTGCTTAATAGCCTGCCTAATAAGGGGCCTAATTAACTGCCTAATTGCCTGCCTAATTAACTGGCTAATTGCCTGCCTAATAAACTGCCTTTTTTCCTGCCTAATTATCTGCCTAATTGCTTGCCTAATTGCCTGTCCATTTACCTGCCTAATTATCTCCCTAATTGCCTGCCTAATTAACTACCTAATTGCCTGCCTATTTGCCTGCATAATTCTTTGCCTAATTAACTGCCTTATTGCCTGCTTAATTGCCTGCTCTATTGCCTGCCTAATTAACTGCCTAACTGCCTGCCTAATTAACTGCCTAATTAAGTGCCTAATTGCCTGCCTAATTAAATGCCTAATATCCTGCCTGATTGCCTGCTTAAATAACTGCCTACTTAACTGCCTAATTAAATGCCTATTTGACTGCCTAATTAACTGCCTAATTGACTGCCAAATTATCTGCCTAATTGACTGCCTTATTGCCTGCCTAATTGCTTGCCTAATTGTCTGCCTAATTACCTGCCAAATTGCCTGCCTACCTAATAAACTGCTTAATTGCATTCCTAATTGCCTGCCTGCCTAATTGCTTTCCTAATTAACTGCCTAATTGCCTGCTTAATTAACTGCCTAATTGCTTGCCTAATTGCCTGCCTTATTAACTGCCTAATTAAGTGCCTAATTGCCTGCCTTATTAACTGCTAAATTTTCTGCCTTATTGCCTGCCTAAAATGCCTTCCTAATTAACTGCTTAATTGCTTGCCTAATTAACTGCCTAATTGCCTGCTTAATTAATTGCCTATTTGCCTGCCTAATTGCCTGCATAATTGCTTGCCTAATAAACTGCCTTATTGCCTGCCTAATTGCCTGCTCTATTGCCTGCCTAATTAACTGCCTAACTGTTTGCCTAATTAACTGCCTAATTAGGTGCCTAATTGCCTGCCTTATTAACTGCCTAATTTCCTGCCTTATTGCCTGCCTAATTAACTGCCTAATTGCCTGCATAATTAACTGCCTAATTACCTGCCTAATTAAATGCATAATTGCCTGCCTAATTGCCTGCCTAATTAACTGCCTCTTTGCCTGCCTAATAAACTGCCTAATTGCCTGCCAAATTGCCTGCCTAATTGCCTGCCTTATTGCCTGCCTGCCTGCCTAAATGCCTGCATAATTGCCTTTCTAATTGCCTGCCTTATTAACTGCCTAATTGCCTGCTTAATTAACTGCCTAATTACCTGCTTAATTGCCTGCCTATTTGCCTGCATAATTGCCTGCATAATTGCCTGCTTAATTACCTGCTTAATTGCTTCCCTAATTAACTGCCTAATTGCCTGCCTAATTGCCTGCCTAATTAACTGCCTATTATTCTGTCTAATAAACTGCCTAATTGCCTGCCAAATTGCCTGCCTAATTGCAAGCCGGGCCTAAATGCCTGCTTAATTGCCTTCCTAATTGCCTGCCATATTAACTGCCTAATTGCCTGCATAATAAATTGCCTAATTGCCTGTATAATTGCCTGCTTAATTGCCTGACTTTTTTCCTGTTTAATTGCCTGCCTAATAAACTGCCTAACTGCCTGCCTAATTGCCTGCTCAAGTAACTTCCTGCCTAATTGCTTGCCTAATTAACTGCCTAATTGCCTGCATAATTGCCTGCCCAATTGCTTGCCTAATTAATTGCGTTATTGCTTGCTAATTAACTGCCTTATTGCCTGCCTAATTGCCTGCCTAATCATCTGTCTTATTGCTTGCATAATTAACTGCTTATTTCCCTGCTTAATTGCCTGCCTAATTAACTGCTTATTGCCTGCCTTATTAACTGCCTAATTGCCTGCCTCATTGCCTGCCTAATTGCCGCCTAATTAACTGCCTAATTGCGTGCCTAATTGCCTGCCTTATTGTCTGCTCACTATTTGCCTGCCTAATTGCCTGCCTAATTACCTGCCTTAATGCCTGCCTAATTGCCTGCCTAATTGTCCGCCTGACAAATATCCTGCCTAATTGCCAGCCTAATTTCCTGCCTAATTATCTGCCTAATCAAATGCCTAATTGCCTGCCTAATTGGCTGTCTTATTGCCTGCCTATTTGCCTGCCTTATTGCCTGCTTAATTAACTGCCTAATTGCCTGCCTAATTGCCTGCTTATTAGCTGCATAATTGCTTGCCTTACTAACTGCCTTATTGCCAGCCTTATTGCCTGCCTAATCATCTGTCTTATTGCCTGCCAAATTAACTGCTTAATTCCCTGCTTAATTGCCTGCCTATTTAACTGCCTAATTGCCTGCCTAATCAACTGACTAATAGCCTGTCTCATTGCCTGCCTAATTAACTGCCTAATTGCCTGCCTTATTGCCTGCCTAATTGTCTGCTCACTATTTGCCTGCCTAATTGCATTCCTTGATTGCCTGCCTAATTGCCTGCCTAATTAACTGCCTAATTAACTGCCTTACTGCCTGCCTAATTGCCTGCCAGCCTAATTGCCTGTCTGCGTAATTTCCTGCCTATTTTAGTGCCTTATTGCCTGCCGAATTTACTGCCTAATTGCCTGCCTAATTGCCTGCCTAATTAACTGCCTAATTAACTGCCTAATAAACTGTCTAATTGCCTGCCTAATTTCCTGCCTAATTAACTGCCTAATTTCCTGCCTTATTGACTGCCTAATTGCCTGCCTAATTAATTGTCTAATTGCCAGCCTAATTTACATGCCGATTTTCCTGCCTAATTAACTGCCTAATTTCCTGACTTATTGCCTGCCTATTTGCCTGCCTAATTTACTGCCTAATTGCCTGCCTAATTGCCTGCCTAATTGCCTGCCTAATTAACTGCCTAATTGCCTGCTTAATTCTCTGCCTTACTGCCTGCCTAATTGCCTGCCTGCCTAAATGCCTGAATATTTGCCTGCCTAATTTCCTGCTCAATTGCCTGCCTAATTACTTGCCTAATTGCCTGCCTAATTACCTGCCTAATTACCTGCCTACTTGCCTGCCTAATTAACTGCCTAATTGCCTGCCTAATTAACTGCCTAAATGCCTGCCTAAAAGCCTGCCTAATTGCCTGCCTAATTAACTGCCTAATTGCCTGCCTAATTGCTTCCTAATTGCTTGCTTAATTGCCTGCCTAATCAACTGCCTAATTGCCTGCTTAAATGCTTGCCTAATTGCCTGCCTTTTTACCTGCCAAATTGCTTGCCTGCCTAATTAACTGCTTAATTGCCTGCCTTATTACCTGCCTGCCTAATTGCCTGCCTGCTTAATGGCCTGCCAGCCTAATTGCCTGCCTGCCTAATTTCCTGCCTAATTTTCTGCCGAATTGCCTGCCTAATTTACTGCCTAATTGCCTGCCTCATTGCCTGCCTAATTGTCTGCCTAATTGCTTGCCTAATCACCTACTTAATTGCGTGCCTAATTACCTGCCTACTTGCCTGCCTAATTAACTGCCTAATTGCCTGTCTAATTAACTGCCTAATAGCCTTCCTAATTGCCTACCTAATTACCTGCCAAATTGCCTGCTTGCCTAATGAATTGCTTAATTGCCTGCCTAATTGCCTGCCTGCCTAATTATCTGTTTAATTGCCTGCATAATTAACTACCTAAATACCTGCATTATTGCCTGCCTAGTTGCTTGCCTAATTAACTACCTTATTGCCTGCCTAATTGCCTGCTCTATTGCCTGCCTAAATAACTGCCTAATTGCCACCTAATTAACTGTCTAATTGCCTGCCTTATTAACTGCCTAATTTCCTGCCTAATTAACTGCCTAATTTCCTGCCTTATTGCCTGCCTAATTAACTGCCTAAATGCCTGCCTAATTAACAGCCTAATTGCCTGATTTTTTAACTGCTAATTAACTGCCTAATTGCCTGCCTAATTATCTGCCTAATTGACTGCCTAATTGCCTGCCTAATTAACTGCATAATTAACTGCCTTACTGCCTGCCTAATTGCTTGCCTGCCTAATTGCCTACCTAATTGCCTGCCTTCCTGCCTAATTAACTGCCTAATTGCCTGCCTAATTGTTTGCCTAATTGTCTGCCGAATTACCTGCCTAATGGCCTGCCTATTTGCCTGCCTAATTAACTGCCTAATTGCCTGCCTAATTAACTGACTAATTGCCTGCCTAATTATCTGCCTAATTGCCTACCTAATTAACGGCCTTACTGCCTGCCTAATTGCTTGCCTGCCTAATTGCCTACCTAAATGCCTACCTAATTGCCTGCCTTCCTGCTTAATTGCCTGCATTATTGCCTGCCTAATTGCCTGCCTAATTACCTGTTTATTGCCTGCCTAATATTTGCTAATTGCCTGCCTAATTAACTGCCTTACTGCCTATCTAATTGCTTGCTTTCCTAATTGCCTACCTATTTGCTTGCCTTCCTGCCTTATTGCCTGCCTAATTGACTTTATAATTGCCTGCCTTAATAACTGCTAATTACCTGCTTAATTATATACTTAATTGCCTTACTTATTGCCAGCCTAATTGCCTGCCTAATCGCCTGCCTAATTGCCTGCCAAATTGCCTGCCTTTTTACGTGCCAATTTGCCTGCTTACCCAATTAACTGCTTAAATGCATGCCTAATTGCCTGCCTGCCTAATTGCTTGCCTGCCTAATTGCCTACCTAATTGCCTGCCTATTTGAATTCATAATTGCCTGCCTTATTAACTGCCTAATTGCCTGCTTAATTAACTGCCTAATTGCCTGCTTAATTAACTGCCTAATTGCCTGCCTAATTGCCTGCCTCATTAACTGCCTAATTGCCTGCCTTATTAACTGCTTTATTAACTCCCTAATTGCCTGCCTTATAGCCTGACTAATTGCCTGCCGAATTGCCTGCCAAATTGCCTGCCTAATTAACTGCTTAATATATTGCCTTATTGCCTGCATAATTGCCTGCTCAATTAAATGCCTATTACCAGCCGAATTGCCTGCCTAATTGCCTGCCTAGTTGCTTGCCTAATTAACTACCTTATTGCCTGCCTAATTGCCTGCTCTATTGCCTGTTTAATAAACTGCCTTATTTCCACCTAATTAACTGCCTAATTAATTGCCCAATTACCTGCCTATTTAACTGCCTTATTTCCTGCCTAATTAACTGCCTAATTTCCTGCCTTATTGCCTGCCTAATTAACTGCCTAATTGCCTGCCAAATTGCCTGCCTAATTGCCTGCCTAATTGCCTGCCTATTTAACTGTCTAATTAACTGCCTAATTGCCAGCATAATTATCTGCCTTATTACCTGCCTAATTGCTTGATTAATTGTCTGCCGAATTACCTGCCTAATTGCCTGCCTAATTAATTGCCTAATAGCCTGCCTAATTAACTGTCTAATTACCTGCCTAATTGCCTGTTTAATAAACTGCCTAATTGCAAGGCCTAATAAGCTGCCTAATTTACTGCCTTATAGCCTTCCTAATTGCCTGCCTGCCTAAGTAACTTCCTGCCTAATTGCTTTCCTTATTGCTTGCCTAATTAACTGCCTAATTGCCTCCTTAATTGCCTGCCTAATTGCCTTCCTTATTAACTGCCTAATTGCCTGCCTAATTAATTGCCTGCCTAATTGCCTGCCTGCCTAATTTCCTGCCTGATTTAGTGCATAATTTACTGCCTAATTGCCTGCCTAATTGCCTGCCTAATTGCCTGCCTAATTAACTGCCTAATTGCCTGCTTAAATGCCTGCGTAATTGACTGCCTAATTGCTTGCCTAATTAACTACCTAATTGCGTGCATAATTACCTGCCTACTTCCCTGCCTAATTACCTGCCTAATTGCCTGCCCAATTAACTGCCTAATTGCCTGCCTAATAGCCTGCCTAATTACCTGCCAAATAGCCTGCTTGCCTAATTAGTGCTTAATTGCCTGCACTAATTGCCTGCCTGCCAAATTACTTACTTAATAGCATGCCTAATTACCTGCTTAATAGTCTGCCTAATAAGGGGCCTAATTAACTGCCTAATTGCCTGCCTTATTAACTGCCTAATTGCCTGCCTAATTGCCTGCCTACTTAACTGGATAATTGCCTGCCTAATCAACTGCCTAATTTCCTGCCTAATTGCCTGCCATTTAAACTGCCTAAGTATCTGCCTAATTGCTTGCCTAATTGCCTGTCCATTTACCTGCCTAATTATCTCCCTAATTGCCTGCCTAATTAACTACCTAATTGCCTGCCTAATTGCCTGCATAATTCTTTGCCTAATTAACTGCCTTATTGCCTGCTTAATTGCCTGCTCTATTGCCTGCCTAATTAACTGCCTAACTGCCTGCCTAATTAACTGCCTAATTAAGTGCCTAATTGCCTGCCTAATTAAATTCCCAATATCCTGCCTGATTGCCTGCCTAATTGCCTGCCTAATTAACTGCCTTATTAACTGCCTAATTGCCTGCCTATTTGACTGCCTAATTAACTGCCTAATTGACTGCCTAATTATCTGCCTAATTGACTGCCTTATTGCCTGCCTAATTGCTTGCCTAATTGTCTGCCTAATTACCTGCCAAATTGCCTGCCTACCTAATAAACTGCTTAATTGCATTCCTAATTGCCTGCCTGCCTAATTGCTTCCCTAATTAACTGCCTTATTGCCTGCTTAATTAACTGCCTAATTGCTTGCCTAATTGCCTGCCTAATTAACTGCCTAATTGTCTGCCTAATTGCTTACCAAATTAACTACCTAATTGCGTGCAAAATTACCTGCCTACTTGCCTGCCTAATTAACTTCCCAATTGCCTGCCCAATTAACTGCCTAATTGCCTGCCTAATTGCCTGCCTAATTCCCTTTCCAAATTGCCAGCTTGCCTAATTTACTGCTTAATTGCCTGCACTAATTGCCTGCCTGCCAAATTAAATGCCTAATAGCATGCCTTATTACCTGCTTAATAGCCTGCCTAATTAGGGGCCTAAATAACTGCCTAATTGCCTGCCTAATTAACTGCCTAATTGCCTGCCTAATTGCCTGCCTAATTAACCGGCTAATTGCCTGCCTAATCAACTGCCTAATTTCCTGCCTAATTGCCTGCCTAATTAACTGCCTAATTGCCTGCCTAATTAACTGCCCAATTATCTGCCTAATTGCTTGCCTAATTGCCTGTCCCTTTACCTGCCTAATTATCTCCCTAATTGCCTGCCTAATTAACTACCTAATTGCCTGCCTAATTGCCTGCATAATTCTTTGCCTAATTAACTGCCTTATTGCCTGCTTAATTGCCTGCTCGTTTGCCTGCCTAATTAACTGCCTAACTGCCTGCCTAATTAACTGCCTAATTAAGTTCCTAATTGCCTGCCTAATTAAATGCCTAATATCCTGACAGATTGCCTGCCTAATTGCCTGCCTAATTAACTGCCTAATTGCCTTCCTAATTAACTGCCTGATTGCCTGCCTGATTGCCTACTTAATTGCCTGCCTAATTAACTGCCTAATTGCCTTCCTAATTATTTGTCTAATCAACTGCCTGATTGCCTGCCCAATTATCTGCCTAATTGTATACCTAATTGCTTGCCTAATTGCCTGTCCAATTGCCTGCCTAATTATCTGCCTAATTGCCTGCCTAATTAACTACCTAAGTACCTGCATTATTGCCTGCCTAGTTGCTTGCCTAATTAACTACCTAATTGCCTGCCTTATTAACTGCCTAATTTCCTGCCTTATTGCCTGCCTAATTGCCTGCCTAATTAACCGCCTAATTACTTGCCTAATTAAATGCCTAATTGCCTGCTTAATTAACTGCCTATTTGTTTGCCTATTTGCCTGCATAATTGCTTGCCTAATGAACTGCTTAATTGCCTGCCTAACTAACAGCCTAATTGACTGCCTAATTGCTTGCCTAATTAACTGCATAATTAACTGCTTTTTTGCTTGCCTATTTAACTGCCTAATTGCCTGCTTAATTAATTACCTATTTGCCTGCCTAATTGCCTGCATAATTGCTTGCCTAATAAACTGCCTTATTGCCTGCCTAATTGCCTGCTCTATTGTTTGCCTAATTAACTGCCTAACTGTTTGCCTAATTAACTGCCTAATTAGGTGCCTAATTGCCTGCCTTATTAACTGCCTAATTTCCTGCCTTATTGCCTGCCTTATTAACTGCCTAATTGCCTGCCTAATTAACTGCCTAATTGCCTGCTTAATTAAATGCATAATTGCCTGCCTATTTGCCTGCCTAATTAACTGCCTATTTGCCTCCCTAATAAACTGCCTAATTGCCTGCCAAATTGCCTGCCTAATTGCCTGCCTAATTGCCTGCCTTATTGCCTGCCTGCCTGCCTAAATGCCTGCATAGTTGCCTTTCTAATTGCCTGCCTTATTAACTGCCTAATTGCCTGCATAATTAACTGCCTAATTACCTGCTTAATTGCCTGCCTATTTGCCTGCATAATTGCCTGCATAATTGCCTGCTTAATTACCTGCTTAATTGCCTGCCTAATTAACTGCCTGATTGACTGCCTAATTGCTTGTCTAATTGTCTGCCTAATTACCTGCCAAATTGCCTGCCTACCTAATAAACTGTTTAATTGCATTCCTAATTGCCTGCGCGCCTAATATCTTCCCTAATTAACTGCCTAATTGCCTGCCTAATTGCCTGCCTAATTACTTGCCTATTATTCTGTCTAATAAACTGCCTAATTGCCTGCCAAATTGCCTGCCTAATTGCAAGCCAGCCTAAATGCCTGCTTAATTGCCTTCCTAATTGCCTGCTATATTAACTGCCTAATTGCCTGCATAATTAACTGCCTAATTGCCTGCTTAATTAACTGCCTAATTAGGTGCATAATTGCCTGCCTTATTAACTGCCTAATTTCCTGCCGTATTGCCTGTCTAATTAACTGTCTAATTGCCTGCCTAATTAACTGCCTAATTGCCTGCTTAATTAAATGCATAATTGCCTGCCTAATTAACTGCCTATTTGACTGCCTAATTAACTGCCTAATTGACTGCCAAATTATCTGCCTAACTGCCAGCCTAATTGCCTGCTTAAGTAACTTCCTGCCTAATTGCTTGCCTAATTAACTGCCTAATTGCCTGCATAATTGCCTGCCCAATTGCTTGCCTTATTAATTGCTTATTGCTTGCTAATTAACTGCCTTATTGCCTGCCTAATTGCCTGCGTAATCATCTGTCTTATTGCTTGCATAATTAACTGCTTATTTCCCTGCTTAATTGCCTGCCTAATTAACTGCTTATTGCCTGCCTTATTAACTGCCTAATTGCCTGCCTCATTGCCCTCCTAATTGCCTGCCTAATTAACTGCCTAATTGCCTGCCTAATTGCCTGCCTTATTGTCTGCTCACTATTTGCCTGCCTAATTGCCTGCCTAATTACCTGCCTTAATGCCTGCCTAATTGCCTGCCTAATTGTCTGCCTGACAAATATCCTGCCTAATTGCCAGCCTAATTTCCTGCCTAATTATCTGCCTAATCAAATGCCTAATTGCCTGCTTATTGGCTGTCTTATTGCCTGCCTATTTGCCTGCCTTATTGCCTGCTTAATTAACTGCCTAATTGCCTGCCTAATTGCCTGCTTATTAGCAGCATAATTGCTTGCCTTACTAACTGCCTTATTGCCAGCCTTATTGCCTGCATAATCATCTGTCTTATTGCCTGCCTAATTAAATGCTTAATTCCCTGCTTAATTGCCTGCCTATTTAACTGCCTAATTGCCTGCTTAATCAACTGACTAATTGCCTGTCTCATTGCCTGCCTAATTAACTGCCTAATTGCCTGCCTTATTGCCTGCCTAATTGTCTGCTCATTATTTGCCTGCCTAATTGCCTCCTTAATTGCCTGCCTAATTGCCTGCCTAATTAACTGCCTAATTTACTGCCTTACTGCCTGCCTAATTGCCTGCCAGCCTAATTGCCTGCCTAATTTCCTGCCTATTTTAGTGCCTTATTGCCTGCCGAATTTACTGCCTAATTGCCTGCCTAATTGCCTGCCTAATTAACTGCCTAATTGCCTGCCTAATTAACTGCCTAATTACCTGCTTAATTATATGCTTAATTGCCTGCCTTATTGCCAGCCTAATTGCCTGCCTAATTGCCTGCCTAATTGCCTGCCAAATTGCCTGCCTTATTACGTGCCAATTTGCCTGCTTACCCAATTAACTGCTTAAATGCATGCCTAATTGCCTGCCTGCCTAATTGCTTGCCTGCCTAATTGCCTACCTAATTGCCTGCCTATTTGAATTCATAATTGCCTGCCTTATTAACTGCCTAATTGCCTGCTTAATTAACTGCCTAATTGCCTGCTTAATTAACTGCCTAATTGCCTGCCTAATTGCCTGCCTCATTAACTGCCTAATTGCCTGCCCTATTAACTGCTTTATTAACTCCCTAATTGCCCGCCTTATAGCCTGACTAATTGCCTGCCGAATTGCCTGCCAAATTGCCTGCCTAATTAACTGCTTAATATATTGCCTTATTGCCTGCATAATTGCCTGCTCAATTAACTGCCTATTACCAGCCGAATTGCCTGCCTAATTGCCGGACTAATTAACTTCCTTATAGCCTGCTTAATTGCCTGCTTAATTGCCTGCCTAATTGCCTGCCTAAATAATTGCCTAATTGCCTGCCTAATTATCTGCCTAATTGCCTGCCTAATTAACTACCCAAATACCTGCATTATTGCCTGCCTAGTTGCTTGCCTAATTAACTACCTTATTGCCTGCCTAATTGCCTGCTCTATTGCCTGCTTAATAAACTGCCTTATTTCCACCTAATTAACTGCCTAATTAACTGCCTAATTACCTGCCTATTT
The DNA here is from genome assembly GCF_032445375.1 of Bacillus rossius redtenbacheri. Lineage (NCBI taxonomy): Eukaryota > Metazoa > Arthropoda > Insecta > Phasmatodea > Bacillidae > Bacillus > Bacillus rossius. The sequence goes on from NW_026962302.1 coordinate 46,769, forward strand.
AACTGCCTTATTTCCTGCCTAATTAACTGCCTAATTTCCTGCCTTATTGCCTGCCTAATTAACTGCCTAATTGCCTGCCAAATTACCTGCCTAATTGCCTGCCTAATTAACAGCCTAATTGCCTGCCTATTTAACTGTCTAATTAACTGCCTAATTGCCAGCATAATTATCTGCCTTATTACCTGCCTAATTGCTTGATTAATTGTCTGCCGAATTACCTGCCTAATTGCCTGCCTAATTAATTGCCTAATAGCCTGCCTAATTAACTGTCTAATTGCCTGCCTAATTGCCTGTTTAATTAACTGCCTAATTGCAAGGCCTAATAAACTGCCTAATTTACTGCCTTATAGCCTTCCTAATTGCCTGCCTGCCTAAGTAACTTCCTGCCTAATTGCTTTCCTTATTGCTTGCCTAATTAACAGCCTAATTGCCTCCTTAATTGCCTGCCTAATTGCCTGCCTTATTAACTGCCTAATTGCCTGCCTAATTAATTGCCTGCCTAATTGCCTGCCAGCCTAATAGCCTGCCTGCCTAATTTCCTGCCTGATTTAGTGCATAATTTACTGCCTAATTGCCTGCCTAATTGCCTGCCTAATTGCCTGCCTACTTAACTGGATAATTGCCTGACTAATCAACTGCCTAATTTCCTGCCTAATTGCCTGCCTAATTAACTGCCTAATTGCCTGCCTAATTAACTGCCTAATTATCTGCCTAATTGCTTGCCTAATTGCCTGTCCATTTACCTGCCTAATTATCTCCCTAATTGCCTGCCTAATTAACTACCTAATTGCCTGCCTAATTGCCTGCATAATTCTTTGCCTAATTAACTGCCTTATTGCCTGCCTAATTGCCTGCTCTATTGCCTGCCTAATTAACTGCCTAACTGCCTGCCTAATTAACTGCCTAATTAAGTGCCTAATTGCCTGCCTAATTATATTCCTAATATCCTGCCTGATTGCCTGCCTAATTGCCTGCCTAATTAACTGCCTAATTAACTGCCTAATTGCCTGCCTATTTGACTGCCTAATTAACTGCTTAATTGACTGCCTAATTATCTGCCTAATTGACTGCCTTATTGCCTGCCTAATTGCTTGCCTAATTGTCTGCCTAATTACCTGCCAAATTGCCTGCCTACCTAATAAACTGCTTAATTGCATTCCTAATTGACTGCCTGCCTAATTGCTTCCCTAATTAACTGCCTAATTGCCTGCTTAATTAACTGCCTAATTGCTTGCCTAATTGCCTGCTTAATTAACTGCCTAATTGTCTGCCTAATTGCTTACCTAATTAACTACCTAATTGCGTGCAAAATTACCTGCCTACTTGCCTGCCTAATTAACTGCCTAATTGCCTGCCCAATTAACTGCCTAATTGCCTGCCTAATTGCCTGCCTAATTCCCTGCCAAATTGCCTGCTTGCCTAATTTACTGCTTAATTGCCTGCACTTATTGCCTGCCTGCCAAATTAAATGCTTAATAGCATGCCTTATTACCTGCTTAATAGCCTGCCTAATTAGGGGCCTAAATAACTGCCGAATTGCCTGCCTAATTAACTGCCTAATTGCCTGCCTAATTGCCTGCCTAATTAACCGGCTAATTGCCTGCCTAATCAACTGCCAAATTTCCTGCCTAATTGCCTGCCTAATTAACTGCCTAATTGCCTGCCTAATTAACTAACTAATTATCTGCCTAATTGCTTGCCTAATTGCCTGTCCATTTACCTGCCTAATTATCTCCCTAATTGACTGCCTAATTAACTACCTAATTGCCTGCCTAATTGCCTGCATAATTCTTTGCCTAATTAACTGCCTTATTGCCTGCTTAATTGCCTGCTCTATTGCCTGCCTAATTAACTGCCTAACTGCCTGCCTAATTAACTGCCTAATTAAGTTCCTAATTGCCTGCCTAATTAAATGCCTAATATCCTGCCAGATTGCCTGCGTAATTGCCTGCCTAATTAACTGCCTAATTGCCTTCCTAATTAACTGCCTAATTGCCTGCCTGATTGCCTACTTTATTGCCTGCCTAATTTACTGCCTAATTGCCTTCCTAATTATTTGTCTAATCAACTGCCTGATTGCCTGCCCAATTATCTGCCTAATTGTATACCTAATTGCTTGCCTAATTGCCTGTCCAATTGCCTGCCTAATTATCTGCCTAATTGCCTGCCTAATTAACTACCTAAATACCTGCATTATTGCCTGCCTAGTTGCTTGCCTAATTAACTACCTTATTGCCTGCCTTATTAACTGCCTAATTTCCTGCCTTATTGCCTGCCTAATTGCCTGCCTAATTAACCGCCTAATTGCTTGCCTAATCAACTGCCTAATTGCCTGCTTAATTAACTGCCTATTTGTTTGCCTAATTGCCTGCATAATTGCTTGCCTAATCAACTGCTTAATTGCCTGCCTAACTAACAGCCTAATTGACTGCCTAATTGCCTGCCTAATTAACTACATAATTAACTGCCTAATTGACTGCCTAATTATCTGCTTAATTGACTGCCTTATTGCCTGCCTAATTGCTTGCCTAATTGTCTGCCTAATTACCTGCCAAATTGCCTGCCTACCTAATAAACTGCTTAATTGCATTCCTAATTGCCTGCCTAATTGCTTCCCTAATTAACTGCCTAATTGCCTGCTTAATTAACTGCCTAATTGTTTGCCTAATTGCCTGCCTAATTAACTGCCTAATTGCCTGCCTAATTATTTGCCTAATTGCCTGCCTAATTAACTGCCTAATTGCCTGCCTAATTAACTGCCTAATTATCTGCCTAATTGCTTGCCTAATTGCCTGTCCATTTACCTGCCTAATTATCTCCCTAATTGCCTGCCTAATTAACTACCTAATTGCCTGCCTAATTGCCTGCATAATTCTTTGCCTAATTAACTGCCTTATTGCCTGCTTAATTGCCTGCTCTATTGCCTGCCTAATTAACTGCCTAACTGCCTGCCTAATTAACTGCCTAATTAAGTTCCTAATTGCCTGCCTAATTAAATGCCTAATATCCTGCCAGATTGCCTGCCTAATTGCCTGGCTAATTAATTGCCTAATTGCCTTCCTAATTAACTGCCTAATTGCCTGCCTGATTGCTTCTTAATTGCCTGCCTAATTAACTGCCTAATTGCCTTCCTAATTATTTGTCTAATCAACTGCCTGATTGCCTGCCCAATTATCTGCCTAATAGTATACCTAATTGCTTGCCTAATTGCCTGTTTAATTGCCTGCCTAATTATCTGCCTAATTGCCTGCCTAATAAATTACCTAAATACCTGCATTATTGCCTGCCTAGTTGCTTGCCTAATTAACTACCTTATTGCCTGCCTTATTAACTGCCTAATTTCCTGCCTTATTGCCAACTAATTAACTGCCTAATTAACTGTCTAATTGCCTGCCTAATTAACTGCCTAATTGCCACCTAATTACCTGCCTAATTGCCTGCCTATTTGCCTGCCTAATTAACTGCCTAATTGCCTGCCTAATTATCTGCCTAATTTCCTACCTAATTAACTGCCTTACTGCCTGCCTAATTGCTTGCCTGCCTAATTGCCTACCTAATTGCCTACCTAATTGCCTGCCTTCCTGCCTATTTGCCTGCATTATTGCCTGCGTGTTTGCCTGCCTTATATAACTGCCTAATCGCGTGCCTAATTATTTGCCTAATTGCCTGCCTATTTAACTGCCTTACTGCCTATCTAATTGCTTGCCTTCCTAATTGCCTACCTATTTGCTTGCCTTCCTGCCTAATTGCCTGCCTAATTGACTTTATAATTGCCTGCCTTAATAACTGCCTAATTACCTGCTTAATTAACTGCTTAAATGCCTGCCTAATTGCCAGCCTAATTGCCTGCCTAATCACCTGCCTAATTGCCTGCCAAATTGCCTGCCTAATTACGTGCCAAATTGCCTCCTTACCCAATTAACTACTTAAATGCATGCCTATTTGCCTGCCTGCCTAATTGCCTACCTAATTGCCTGCCTATTTGAAATTATTAATGCCTGCCTTATTAACTGCCTAATTGCCTGCTTAATTAACTGCCTAATTGCCTGCTTAATTAACTGCCTAATTGCCTGCCTTATTGCCTGCCTCATTAACTGCCTAATTGCCTGCCTTATTAACTGCTTTATTAACTCCCTAATTGCCTGCCTTATAGCCTGACTAATTGCCTGCCGAATTACCTGCCAAATTGCCTGCCTAATTAATTGCTTAATATATTGCCTTATTGCCTGCATAATTGCCTGTTCAATTAACTGCCTATTACCAGCCTAATTGCCTGCCTAATTGCCTGACTAATTAACTTCCTTTTAGCCTGTTTAATTGCATGATTATTAACCTGCCTAATTGCCTGCCTAAATAATTGCCTAATTGCCTGCCTAATTATCTGCCTAAATGCCTGCCTAATAAAACTACCAAAATACCTGCATTATTGCCTGCCTAGTTGCTTGCCTAATTAACTACCTTATTGCCTGCCTAATTGCCTGCTCTATTGCCTGCTTAATAAACTGCCTAATTGCCACCTAATTAACTGCCTAATTAACTACCTAATTGCCTGCCTATTTAACTGCCTTATTTCCTGCCTAATTAACTGCCTAATTTCCTGCCTTATTGCCTGCCTTATTGCCTGTCTAATTAACTGCCTAATTGCCAGCCTTATTATCTGCCTTATTGCCTGCCTAATTGCTTGCCTAATTGCCACCTAATTAACTGCCTTATTAACTGCCTAATTAATTGCCTGCCTAATTGCCTGCCAGCCTAATTGCCTGCCTGCCTAATTTCCTGCCTGATTTAGTGCATAATTAACTGCCTAATTGCCTGCCTAATTAACTGCCTAATTGCCTTCTTAAATGCCTGCCTAATTGACTGCCTAATTGTCTGCCTAATTGCTTGCCTAATTAACTACCTAATTGCGTGCATAATTACCTGCCTACTTGCCTGCCTAATTAACTGCCTAATTGCCTGCCCAATTAACTGCGTAATTGCCTGCCTAATTGCCTGCCTAATTACCTGCAAAAATTGCCTGCTTGCCTAATTTACTGCTTAATTGCCTGCACTAATAGCCTGCCTGCCAAATTACCTGCTTATTAGCATGCCTAATTACCTGCTTAATAGCCTGCCTAATAAGGGGCCTAATTAACTGCCTAATTGCCTGCCTAATTAACTGCCTAATTGCCTGCCTAATTAACTGGCTAATTGCCTGCCTAATCAACTGCCTAATTTCCTGCCTAAGTATCTGCCTAATTGCTTGCCTAATTGCCTGTCCATTTACCTGCCTAATCATCTCCCTAATTGCCTGCCTAATTAACTACCTAATTGCCTGCCTAATTAACTACCTAATTGCCTGCCTATTTGCCTGCATAATTCTTTGCCTAATTAACTGCCTTATTGCCTGCTTAATTGCCTGCTCTATTGCCTGCCTAATTAACTGCCTAACTGCCTGCCTAATTAACTGCCTAATTAAGTGCCTAATTGCCTGCCTAATTAAATGCCTAATATCCTGCCTGATTGCCTGCCTAATTAACTGCCTAATTAACTGCCTAATTAAATGCCTATTTGACTGCCTAATTAACTGCCTAATTGACTGCCAAATTATCTGCCTAATTGACTGCCTTATTGCCTGCCTAATTGCTTGCCTAATTGTCTGCCTAATTACCTGCCAAATTTGCCTGCCTACCTAATAAACTGCTTAATTGCATTCCTAATTGCCTGCCTGCCTAATTGCTTTCCTAATTAACTGCCTAATTGCCTGCTTAATTAACTGCCTAATTGCTTGCCTAATTGCCTGCCTTATTAACTGCCTAATTAAGTGCCTAATTGCCTGCCTTATTAACTGCTAAATTTCCTGCCTTATTGCCTGCCTAAAATGCCTTCCTAATTAACTGCTTAATTGCTTGCCTAATTAACTGCCTAATTGCCTGCTTAATTAATTGCCTATTTGCCTGCCTAATTGCCTGCATAATTGCTTGCCTAATAAACTGCCTTATTGCCTGCCTAATTGCCTGCTCTATTGCCTGCCTAATTAACTGCCTAACTGTTTGCCTAATTAACTGCCTAATTAGGTGCCTAATTGCCTGCCTAATTAACTGCCTAATTTCCTGCCTTATTGCCTGCCTAATTAACTGCCTAATTGCCTGCCTAATTAACTGCCTAATTACCTGCTTAATTAAATGCATAATTGCCTGCCTAATTGCCTGCCTAATTAACTGCCTCTTTGCCTGCCTAATAAACTGCCTAATTGCCTGCCAAATTGCCTGCCTAATTGCCTGCCTAATTGCCTGCCTTATTGCCTGCCTGCCTGCCTAAATGCCTGCATAATTGCCTTTCTAATTGCCTGCCTTATTAACTGCCTAATTGCCTGCTTATTTAACTGCCTAATTACCTGCTTAATTGCCTGCCTATTTGCCTGCATAATTGCCTGCATAATTGCCTGCTTAATTACCTGCTTAATTGCCTGCCTAATTAACTGCCTGATTGACTGCCTAATTGCTTGTCTAATTGTCTGCCTAATTACCTGCCAAATTGCCTGCCTACCTAATAAACTGTTTAATTGCATTCCTAATTGCCTGCGCGCCTAATATCTTCCCTAATTAACTGCCTAATTGCCTGCTTAATTAACTGCCTAATTGCTTGCCTAATTGCCTGCCTAATTGCCTGCCTTATTGCCTGCCTCATTAACTGCCTAATTGCCTGCCTTATTAACTGCTTTATTAACTCCCTAATTGCCTGCCTTATAGCCTGACTAATTGCCTGCCGAATTACCTGCCAAATTGCCTGCCTAATTAATTGCTTAATATATTGCCTTATTGCCTGCATAATTGCCTGTTCAATTAACTGCCTATTACCAGCCTAATTGCCTGCCTAATTGCCTGACTAATTAACTTCCTTTTAGCCTGTTTAATTGCATGATTATTAACCTGCCTAATTGCCTGCCTAAATAATTGCCTAATTGCCTGGCTAATTATCTGCCTAAATGCCTGCCTAATAAAACTACCAAAATACCTGCATTATTGCCTGCCTAGTTGCTTGCCTAATTAACTACCTTATTGCCTGCCTAATTGCCTGCTCTATTGCCTGCTTAATAAACTGCCTAATTGCCACCTAATTAACTGCCTAATTAACTACCTAATTGCCTGCCTATTTAACTGCCTTATTTCCTGCCTAATTAACTGCCTAATTTCCTGCCTTATTGCCTGCCTTATTGCCTGTCTAATTAACTGCCTAATTGCCAGCCTTATTATCTGCCTTATTGCCTGCCTAATTGCTTGCCTAATTGCCACCTAATTAACTGCCTTATTAACTGCCTAATTAATTGCCTGCCTAATTGCCTGCCAGCCTAATTGCCTGCCTGCCTAATTTCCTGCCTGATTTAGTGCATAATTAACTGCCTAATTGCCTGCCTAATTAACTGCCTAATTGCCTTCTTAAATGCCTGCCTAATTGACTGCCTAATTGTCTGCCTAATTGCTTGCCTAATTAACTACCTAATTGCGTGCATAATTACCTGCCTACTTGCCTGCCTAATTAACTGCCTAATTGCCTGCCCAATTAACTGCGTAATTGCCTGCCTAATTGCCTGCCTAATTACCTGCAAAAATTGCCTGCTTGCCTAATTTACTGCTTAATTGCCTGCACTAATAGCCTGCCTGCCAAATTACCTGCTTATTAGCATGCCTAATTACCTGCTTAATAGCCTGCCTAATAAGGGGCCTAATTAACTGCCTAATTGCCTGCCTAATTAACTGCCTAATTGCCTGCCTAATTAACTGGCTAATTGCCTGCCTAATCAACTGCCTAATTTCCTGCCTAAGTATCTGCCTAATTGCTTGCCTAATTGCCTGTCCATTTACCTGCCTAATCATCTCCCTAATTGCCTGCCTAATTAACTACCTAATTGCCTGCCTAATTAACTACCTAATTGCCTGCCTATTTGCCTGCATAATTCTTTGCCTAATTAACTGCCTTATTGCCTGCTTAATTGCCTGCTCTATTGCCTGCCTAATTAACTGCCTAACTGCCTGCCTAATTAACTGCCTAATTAAGTGCCTAATTGCCTGCCTAATTAAATGCCTAATATCCTGCCTGATTGCCTGCCTAATTAACTGCCTAATTAACTGCCTAATTAAATGCCTATTTGACTGCCTAATTAACTGCCTAATTGACTGCCAAATTATCTGCCTAATTGACTGCCTTATTGCCTGCCTAATTGCTTGCCTAATTGTCTGCCTAATTACCTGCCAAATTTGCCTGCCTACCTAATAAACTGCTTAATTGCATTCCTAATTGCCTGCCTGCCTAATTGCTTTCCTAATTAACTGCCTAATTGCCTGCTTAATTAACTGCCTAATTGCTTGCCTAATTGCCTGCCTTATTAACTGCCTAATTAAGTGCCTAATTGCCTGCCTTATTAACTGCTAAATTTCCTGCCTTATTGCCTGCCTAAAATGCCTTCCTAATTAACTGCTTAATTGCTTGCCTAATTAACTGCCTAATTGCCTGCTTAATTAATTGCCTATTTGCCTGCCTAATTGCCTGCATAATTGCTTGCCTAATAAACTGCCTTATTGCCTGCCTAATTGCCTGCTCTATTGCCTGCCTAATTAACTGCCTAACTGTTTGCCTAATTAACTGCCTAATTAGGTGCCTAATTGCCTGCCTAATTAACTGCCTAATTTCCTGCCTTATTGCCTGCCTAATTAACTGCCTAATTGCCTGCCTAATTAACTGCCTAATTACCTGCTTAATTAAATGCATAATTGCCTGCCTAATTGCCTGCCTAATTAACTGCCTCTTTGCCTGCCTAATAAACTGCCTAATTGCCTGCCAAATTGCCTGCCTAATTGCCTGCCTAATTGCCTGCCTTATTGCCTGCCTGCCTGCCTAAATGCCTGCATAATTGCCTTTCTAATTGCCTGCCTTATTAACTGCCTAATTGCCTGCTTATTTAACTGCCTAATTACCTGCTTAATTGCCTGCCTATTTGCCTGCATAATTGCCTGCATAATTGCCTGCTTAATTACCTGCTTAATTGCCTGCCTAATTAACTGCCTGATTGACTGCCTAATTGCTTGTCTAATTGTCTGCCTAATTACCTGCCAAATTGCCTGCCTACCTAATAAACTGTTTAATTGCATTCCTAATTGCCTGCGCGCCTAATATCTTCCCTAATTAACTGCCTAATTGCCTGCCTAATTGCCTGCCTAATTAACTGCCTATTATTCTGTCTAATAAACTGCCTAATTGCCTGCCAAATTGCCTGCCTAATTGCAAGCCAGCCTAAATGCCTGCTTAATTGCCTTCCTAATTGCCTGCCATATTAACTGCCTAATTGCCTGCATAATAAACTGCCTAATTGCCTGTATAATTGCCTGATTAATTGCCTGACTTTTTTCCTGTTTAATTGCCTGCCTAATAAACTGCCTAACTGCCTGCCTAATTGCCTGCTCAAGTAACTTCCTGCCTAATTGCTTGCCTAATTAACTGCCTAATTGCCTGCATAATTGCCTGCCCAATTGCTTGCCAAATTAATTGCGTTATTGCTTGCTAATTAACTTCCTTATTGCCTGCCTAATTGCCTGCCTAATCATCTGTCTTATTGCTTGCATAATTAACTGCTTATTTCCCTGCTTAATTGCCTGCCTAATTAACTGCTTATTGCCTGCCTTATTAACTGCCTAATTGCCTGCCTCATTGCCTGCCTAATTGCCTGCCTAATTAACTGCCTAATTGCGTGCTTAATTGCCTGCCTTATTTTCTGCTCACTATTTGCCTGCCTAATTGCCTGCCTAATTACCTGCCTTAATGCCTGCCAAATTGCCTGCCTAATTGTCCGCCTGACAAATATCCTGCCTAATTGCCAGCCTAATTTCCTGCCTAATTATCTGCCTAATCAAATGCCTAATTGCCTGCCTAATTGGCTGTCTTATTGCCTGCCTATTTGCCTGCCTTATTGCCTGCTTAATTAACTGCCTAATTGCCTGCCTAATTGCCTGCTTATTAGCTGCATAATTGCTTGCCTTACTAACTGCCTTATTGCCAGCCTAATTAACTGCCTAATTTCCTGCCTTATTGCCTGCCTTATTGCCTGTCTAATTAACTGCCTAATTGCCAGCCTTATTATCTGCCTTATTGCCTGCCTAATTGCTTGCCTAATTGCCACCTAATTAACTGCCTTATTAACTGCCTAATTAATTGCCTGCCTAATTGCCTGCCAGCCTAATTGCCTGCCTGCCTAATTTCCTGCCTGATTTAGTGCATAATTAACTGCCTAATTGCCTGCCTAATTAACTGCCTAATTGCCTTCTTAAATGCCTGCCTAATTGACTGCCTAATTGTCTGCCTAATTGCTTGCCTAATTAACTACCTAATTGCGTGCATAATTACCTGCCTACTTGCCTGCCTAATTAACTGCCTAATTGCCTGCCCAATTAACTGCGTAATTGCCTGCCTAATTGCCTGCCTAATTACCTGCAAAAATTGCCTGCTTGCCTAATTTACTGCTTAATTGCCTGCACTAATAGCCTGCCTGCCAAATTACCTGCTTATTAGCATGCCTAATTACCTGCTTAATAGCCTGCCTAATAAGGGGCCTAATTAACTGCCTAATTGCCTGCCTAATTAACTGCCTAATTGCCTGCCTAATTAACTGGCTAATTGCCTGCCTAATCAACTGCCTAATTTCCTGCCTAAGTATCTGCCTAATTGCTTGCCTAATTGCCTGTCCATTTACCTGCCTAATCATCTCCCTAATTGCCTGCCTAATTAACTACCTAATTGCCTGCCTAATTAACTACCTAATTGCCTGCCTATTTGCCTGCATAATTCTTTGCCTAATTAACTGCCTTATTGCCTGCTTAATTGCCTGCTCTATTGCCTGCCTAATTAACTGCCTAACTGCCTGCCTAATTAACTGCCTAATTAAGTGCCTAATTGCCTGCCTAATTAAATGCCTAATATCCTGCCTGATTGCCTGCCTAATTAACTGCCTAATTAACTGCCTAATTAAATGCCTATTTGACTGCCTAATTAACTGCCTAATTGACTGCCAAATTATCTGCCTAATTGACTGCCTTATTGCCTGCCTAATTGCTTGCCTAATTGTCTGCCTAATTACCTGCCAAATTTGCCTGCCTACCTAATAAACTGCTTAATTGCATTCCTAATTGCCTGCCTGCCTAATTGCTTTCCTAATTAACTGCCTAATTGCCTGCTTAATTAACTGCCTAATTGCTTGCCTAATTGCCTGCCTTATTAACTGCCTAATTAAGTGCCTATTTGCCTGCCTTATTAACTGCTAAATTTCCTGCCTTATTGCCTGCCTAAAATGCCTTCCTAATTAACTGCTTAATTGCTTGCCTAATTAACTGCCTAATTGCCTGCTTAATTAATTGCCTATTTGCCTGCCTAATTGCCTGCATAATTGCTTGCCTAATAAACTGCCTTATTGCCTGCCTAATTGCCTGCTCTATTGCCTGCCTAATTAACTGCCTAACTGTTTGCCTAATTAACTGCCTAATTAGGTGCCTAATTGCCTGCCTAATTAACTGCCTAATTTCCTGCCTTATTGCCTGCCTAATTAACTGCCTAATTGCCTGCCTAATTAACTGCCTAATTACCTGCTTAATTAAATGCATAATTGCCTGCCTAATTGCCTGCCTAATTAACTGCCTCTTTGCCTGCCTAATAAACTGCCTAATTGCCTGCCAAATTGCCTGCCTAATTGCCTGCCTAATTGCCTGCCTTATTGCCTGCCTGCCTGCCTAAATGCCTGCATAATTGCCTTTCTAATTGCCTGCCTTATTAACTGCCTAATTGCCTGCTTATTTAACTGCCTAATTACCTGCTTAATTGCCTGCCTATTTGCCTGCATAATTGCCTGCATAATTGCCTGCTTAATTACCTGCTTAATTGCCTGCCTAATTAACTGCCTGATTGACTGCCTAATTGCTTGTCTAATTGTCTGCCTAATTACCTGCCAAATTGCCTGCCTACCTAATAAACTGTTTAATTGCATTCCTAATTGCCTGCGCGCCTAATATCTTCCCTAATTAACTGCCTAATTGCCTGCCTAATTGCCTGCCTAATTAACTGCCTATTATTCTGTCTAATAAACTGCCTAATTGCCTGCCAAATTGCCTGCCTAATTGCAAGCCAGCCTAAATGCCTGCTTAATTGCCTTCCTAATTGCCTGCCATATTAACAGCTTAATTGCCTGCATAATAAACTGCCAAATTGCCTGTCTAATTGCCTGCTTAATTGCCTGACTTTTTTCCTGTTTAATTGCCTGCCTAATAAACTGCCTAACTGCCTGCCTAATTGCCTGCCTAAGTAACTTCCTGCCTAATTGCTTGCCTAATTAACTGCCTAATTGCCTGCATAATTGCCTGCCCAATTGCTTACCTAATTAATTGCGTTATTGCTTGCTAATTAACTGCCTTATTGCCTGCCTAATTGCCTGCTTAATCATCTGTCTTATTGCTTGCATAATTAACTGCTTATTTCCCTGCTTAATTGCCTGCCTAATTAACTGCTTATTGCCTGCCTTATTAACTGCCTAATTGCCTGCCTCATTGCCTGCCTAATTGCCTGCCTTATTGTCTGCTCACTATTTGCCTGCCTAATTGCCTGCCTAATTACATGCCTTAATGCCTGCCTAATTGCCTGCCTAATTACCTGCCTTAATGCCTGCCAAATTGCCTGCCTAATTGTCCGCCTGACAAATATCCTGCCTAATTGCCAGCCTAATTTCCTGCCTAATTATCTGCCTAATCAAATGCCTAATTGCCTGCCTAATTGGCTGTCTTATTGCCTGCCTGATTGCCTGCCCTATTGCCTGCTTAATTAACTGCCTAATTGCCTGCCTAATTGCCTGCTTATTAGCTGCATAATTGCTTGCCTTACTAACTGCCTTATTGCCAGCCTTATTGCCTGCCTAATCATCTGTCTTATTGCCTGCCAAATTAACTGCTTAATTCCCTGCTTAATTGCCTGCCTATTTAACTGCCTAATTGCCTGCCTAATCAACTGACTAATTGCCTGTCTCATTGCCTGGCTAATTAATTCCCTATCGCCTGCCTTATTGCCTGCCTAATTGTCTGCTCACTATTTGCCTGCCTAATTGCATTCCTTAATTGCCTACCTAATTGCCTGCCTAATTAACTGCCTAATTAACTGCCTTACTGCCTGCCTAATTGCCTGCCAGCCTTATTGCCTGTCTGCCTAATTTCCTGCCTATTTTAGTGCCTTATTGCCTGCCGAATTTACTGCCTAATTGCCTGCCTAATTGCCTGCCTAATTGCCTGCCTAATTAACTGCCTAATTTCCTGCATTATTGACTGCCTAATTGCCTGCCTAATTAATTGTCTAATTGCCAGCCTAATTTACATGCCGATTTTCCTGCCTAATTAACTGCCTAATTTCCTGCCTAATTGCCTGCCTATTTGCCTGCCTAATTTACTGCCTAATTGCCTGCCTAATTGCTTGCCTAATTGGCTGCCTAATTAACTGCCTAATTGCCTGCTTAATTCTCTGCCTTACTGCCTGCCTAATTGCCTGCCTGCCTAAATGCCTGAATATTTGCCTGCCTAATTTCCTGCTCAATTGCCTGCCTAATTACTTGCCTAATTGCCTGCCTAATTAACTGCCTAATTACCTGCCTACTTGCCTGCCTAATTAACTGCCTAATTGCCTGCCTAATTAACTGCCTAAATGCCTGCCTAAAAGCCTGCCTAATTGCCTGCCTAATTAACTGCCTAATTGCCTGCCTAATTGCTTGCCTAATTGCCTGCCTAATCAACTGCTAATTGCCTGCTTAAATGCTTGCCTAATTGCCTGCCTTTTTACCTGCCAAATTGCTTGCCTGCCTAATTAACTGCTTAATTGCCTGCCTTATTACCTGCCTGCCTAATTGCCTGCCTGCTTAATGGCCTGCCAGCCTAATTGCCTGCCTGCCTAATTTCCTGCCTAATTTCCTGCCGAATTGCCTGCCTAATTTACTGCCTAATTGCCTGCCTCATTGCCTGCCTAATTGTCTGCCTAATTGCTTGCCTAATCACCTACTTAATTGCGTGCCTAATTACCTGCCTACTTGCCTGCCTAATTAACTGCCTAATAGCCTGTCTAATTAACTGCCTAATAGCCTTCCTAATTGCCTACCTAATTATCTGCCAAATTGCCTGCTTGCCTAATGAATTGCTTAATTGCCTGCCTAATTGCCTGCCTGCCTAATTATCTGTTTAATTGCCTGCATAATTAACTACCTTCATACCTGCATTATTGCCTGCCTAGTTGCTTGCCTAATTAACTACCTTATTGCCTGCCTAATTGCCTGCTCTATTGCCTGCCTAAATAACTGCCTAATTGCCACCTAATTAACTGTCTAATTGCCTGCCTTATTAACTGCCTAATTTCCTGCCTAATTAACTGCCTAATTTCCTGCCTTATTGCCTGCCTAATTAACTGCCTAATTTCCTGCCTAATTAACAGCCTAATTGCCTGATTTTTTAACTGCTAATTAACTGCCTAATTGCCTGCCTAATTATCTGCCTAATTCACTGCCTAATTGCCTGCCTAATTAACTGCATAATTAACTGCCTTACTGCCTGCCTAATTGCTTGCCTGCCTAATTGCCTACCTAATTGCCTGCCTTCCTGCCTAATTAACTGCCTAATTGCCTGCCTAATTGTTTGCCTAATTGGCTGCCGAATTACCTGCCAAATGGCCTGCCTATTTGCCTGCCTAATTAACTGCCTAATTGCCTGCCTAATTAACTGACTAATTGCCTGCCTAATTATCTGCCTAATTGCCTACCTAATTAACGGCCTTACTGCCTGCCTAATTGCTTGCCTGCCTTATTGCCTACCTAATTGCCTACCTAATTGCCTGCCTTCCTGCTTAATTGCCTGCATTATTGCCTGCATAATTGCCTGCCTAATTGCCTGCCTAATTAGCTGCTTATTGCCTGCCTAATATTTGCTAATTGCCTGCCTAATTAACTGCCTTACTGCCTATCTAATTGCTTGCTTTCCTAATTGCCTACCTATTTGCTTGCCTTCCTGCCTAATTGCCTGCCTAATTGACTTTATAATTGCCTGCCTTAATAACTGCTAATTACCTGCTTAATTATATGCTTAATTGCCTGCCTTATTGCCAGCTTAATTGCCTGCCTAATCGCCTTGCCTAATTGCCTGCCAAATTGCCTGCCTTATTACGTGCCAATTTGCCTGCTTACCTAATTAACTGCTTAAATGCATGCCTAATTGCCTGCCTTCCTAATTGCTTGCCTGCCTAATTGCCTACCTAATTGCCTGCCTATTTGAATTCATAATTGCCTGCCTTATTAACTGCCTAATTGCCTGCTTAATTAACTGCCTAATTGCCTGCTTAATTAACTGCCTAATTGCCTGTTTGATTGCCTGCCTCATTAACTGCCTAATTGCCTGCCTTATTAACTGCTTTATTAACTCCCTAATTTGCCTGCCTTATAGCCTGACTAATTGCCTGCCGAATTGCCTGCCAAATTGCCTGCCTAATTAACTGCTTAATATATTGCCTTATTGCCTGCATAATTGGCCTGCTCAATTAACTGCCTATTACCAGCCGAATTGCCTGCCTAATTGCCTGCCTAATTGCCTGCCTAAATAATTGCCTAATTGCCTGCCTAATTATCTGCCTAATTGCCTGCCTAATTAACTACCCAAATACCTGCATTATTGCCTGCCTAGTTGCTTGCCTAATTAACTACCTTATTGCCTGCCTAATTGCCTGCTCTATTGCCTGTTTAATAAACTGCCTTATTTCCACCTAATTAACTGCCTAATTAACTGCCTAATTACCTGCCTATTTAACTGCCTTATTTCCTGCCTAATTAACTGCCTAATTTCCTGCCTTATTGCCTGCCTAATTAACTGCCTAATTGCCTGCCAAATTGCCTGCCTAATTGCCTGCCTAATTAACAGCCTAATTGCCTGCCTATTTAACTGTCTAATTAACTGCCTAATTGCCAGAATAATTATCTGCCTTATTACCTGCCTAATTGCTTGATTAATTGTCTGCCGAATTACCTGCCTAATTGCCTGCCTAATTAATTGCCTAATAGCCTGCCTAATTAACTGTCTAACTGCCTGCCTAATTGCCTGTTTAATAAACTGCCTAATTGCAAGGCCTAATAAGCTGCCTAATTTACTGCCTTATAGCCTTCCTAATTGCCTGCCTGCCTAAGTAACTTCCTGCCTAATTGCTTTCCTTATTGCTTGCCTAATTAACTGCCTAATTGCCTCCTTAATTGCCTGCCTAATTGCCTGCCTTATTAACTGCCTAATTGCCTCCCTAATTAATTGCCTGCCTAATTGCCTGCCAGCCTAATTGCCTGCCTGATTTAGTGCATAATTTACTGCCTAATTGCCTGCCTAATTGCCTGCCTAATTGCCTGCCTAATTAACTGCCTAATTGCCTGCTTAAATGCCTGCCTAATTGACTGCCTAATTGCTTGCCTAATTAACTACCTAATTGCGTGCATAATTACCTGCCTACTTGCCTGCCTAATTACCTGCCTAATTGCCTGCCCAATTAACTGTCTAATTGCCTGCCTAATAGCCTGCCTAATTACCTGCCAAATAGCCTGCTTACCTATTTAGTGCTTAATTGCCTGCACTAAATTGCCTGCCTGCCAAATTACTTGCTTAATAGCATGCCTAATTACCTGCTTAATAGTCTGCCTAATAAGGGGCCTAATTAACTGCCTAATTGCCTGCCTTATTAACTGCCTAATTGCCTGCCTAATTGCCTGCCTACTTAACTGGATAATTGCCTGCCTAATCAACTGCCTAATTTCCTGCCTAATTGCCTGCCTAATTAACTGCCTAATTGCCTGCCTAATTAACTGCCTAATTATCTGCCTAATTGCTTGCCTAATTTCCTGTCCATTTACCTGCCTTATTATCTCCCTAATTGCTTGCCTAATTAACTACCTAATTGCCTGCCTAATTGCCTGCATAATTCTTTGCCTAATTAACTGCCTTATTGCCTGCTTAATTGCCTGCTCTATTGCCTGCCTAATTAACTGCCTAACTGCCTGCCTAATTAACTGCCTAATTAAGTGCCTAATTGCCGGCCTAATTAAATTCCTAATATCCTGCCTGATTGCCTGCCTAATTGCCTGCCTAATTAACTGCCTAAATTCCTGCCTATTTGATTGCATAATTAACTGCCTAATTGACTGCCTAATTATCTGCCTAATTGACTGCCTTATTGCCTGCCTAATTGCTTGCCTAATTGTCTGCCTAATTACCTGCCAAATTGCCTGCCTACCTAATAAACTGCTTAATTGCATTCCTAATTGCCTGCCTGCCTAATTGCTTCCCTAATTAACTGCCTTATTGCCTGCTTAATTAACTGCCTAATTGCTTGCCTAATTGCCTGCCTAATTAACTGCCTAATTGTCTGCCTAATTGCTTACCTAATTAACTACCTAATTGCGTGCAAAATTACCTGCTTAATTGCCTGCCTAATTAACTTCTCAATTGCCTGCCCAATTAACTGCCTAATTGGCTTCCTAATTAACTGCCTAATTGCCTTCCTAATTAACTGCCTAATTGCCTGCCTGATTGCCTACTTAATTGCCTGCCCAATTATCTGCCTAATTGTATACCTAATTGCTTGCCTAATTGCCTGTCCAATTGCCTGCCTAATTATCTGCCTAATTGCCTGCCTAATTAACTACCTAAGTACCTGCATTATTGCCTGCCTAGTTGCTTGCCTAATTAACTACCTTATTGCCTGCCTTATTAACTGCCTAATTTCCTGCCTTATTGCCTGCCTAATTGCCTGCCTAATTAACCGCCTAATTACTTGCCTAATTAACTGCCTAATTGCCTGCTTAATTAACTGCCTATTTGTCTGCCTATTTGCCTGCATAATTGCTTGCCTAATTAACTGCTTAATTGCCTGCCTAACTAACAGCCTAATTGACTGCCTAATTGCTTGCCTATTTAACTGCATAATTAACTGCCTTACTGCCTGCCTAATTGCTTGCCTTCCTAATTGCCAACCTAATTGCCTGCCTTCCTGCCTAATTAACTGCCTAATTGCCTGCCTAATTGCTTGCCTAACTGTCTGCCGAATTACCTGCCTAATTGCCTGCCTATTTGCCTGCCTAATTAACTGCCTAATTGCCTGCCTAATTATCTGCCTAATTTCCTACCTAATTAACTGCCTTACTGCCTGCCTAATTGCTTGCCTGCCTAATTGCCTACCTAATTGCCTACCTAATTGTCTGCCTTCCTGCCTAATTGCCTGCATTATTGCCTGCGTAATTGCCTGCCTAATTAACTGCCTAATTGCCTGCCTAATTATTTGCCTAATTGCCTGCCTTATTAACTGCCTTACTGCCTATCTAATTACTAGCCTTCCTAATTGCCTACCTATTTGATTGCCTCCTGACTAATTGCCTGCCTAATTGACTTTATAATTGCCTGCCTTAATAACTGCCTAATTACCTGCTTACTTAACTGCTTAAATGCCTGCCTAATTGCCAGCCTAATTGCCTGCCTAATCGCCTGCCTAATTGCCTGTTAAATTGCCTGCCTAATTACGTGCCAAATTGCCTTCTTACCCAATTAACTGCTTAAATGCATGCCTAATTGCCTGCCTGCCTAATTGCCTACCTAATTGCCTGCCTATTTTAATTTATAATTGCCTGCCAAATTAACTGCCTAATTGCCTGCTTAATTAACTGCCTAATTGCCTGCTTAATTAACTGCCTAATTGCCTGCATTATTGCCTGCCTCATTAACTGCCTAATTGCCTGCCTTATTAACTGCTTTAATAACTCCCTAATTGCCTGCCTTATAGCCTGACTAATTGCCTACCGAATTACCTGCCAAATTGCCTGCTTAATTAACTGCCTAATTACCTGCTTAATTGCCTGCTTAATTGCCTGCATAATTGCCTGCTTAATTACCTGCTTAATTGCCTGCCTAATTAACTGCCTGATTGACTGCCTAATTGCTTGTCTAATTGTCTGCCTAATTACCTGCCAAATTGCCTGCCTACCTAATAAACTGTTAAATTGCATTCCTAATTGCCTGTGCGCCTAATATCTTCCCTAATTAACTGCCTAATTGCCTGCATAATTGCCTGCCTAATTAACTGCCTATTATTCTGTCTAATAAACTGCCTAATTGCCTGCCTAATTGCATGCCAGCCTAAATGCCTGCTAAATGGCTTTCCTAATTGCCTGCCATATCAACTGCCTAATTGCCTGCATAATAAACTGTCTAATTGCCTGTCTAATTGCCTGCTTAATTGCCTGCCTTTTTCCTGTTTAATTGCCTGCCTAATTAACTGCCTAACTGCCTGCCTAATTGCCTGCCTAAGTTACTTCCTGCCTAATTGCTTGCCTAATTAACTGCCTAATTGCCTGCTTAATTGCCTGCCCAATTGCCTGCCTAATTGTCTGCCTAATTGCTTGCCTAATCACCTACTTAATTGCGTGCCTAATTACCTGCCTACTTGCCTGCCTAATTAACTGCCTAATTGCCTGTCTAATTAACTGCCTAATAGCCTTCCTAATTGCCTACCTAATTACCTGCCAAATTGCCTGCTTGCCTAATGAATTGCTTAATTGCCTGCCTAATTGCCTGCCTGCCTAATTATCTGTTTAATTGCCTGCATAATTAACTACCTTCATACCTGCATTATTGCCTGCCTAGTTGCTTGCCTAATTAACTACCTTATTGCCTGCCTAATTGCCTGCTCTATTGCCTGCCTAAATAACTGCCTAATTGCCACCTAATTAACTGTCTAATTGCCTGCTTATTAACTGCCTAATTTCCTGCCTAATTAACTGCCTAATTTCCTGCCTTATTGCCTGCCTAATTAACTGCCTAATTTCCTGCCTAATTAACAGCCTAATTGCCTGATTTTTTAACTGCTAATTAACTGCCAAATTGCCTGCCTAATTATCTGCCTAATTGACTGCCTAATTGCCTGCCTAATTAACTGCATAATTAACTGCCTTACTGCCTGCCTAATTGCTTGCCTGCCTAATTGCCTACCTAATTGCCTGCCTTCCTGCCTAATTAACTGCCTAATTGCCTGCCTAATTGTTTGCCTAATTGGCTGCCGAATTACCTGCCAAATGGCCTGCCTATTTGCCTGCCTAATTAACTGCCTAATTGCCTGCCTAATTAACTGACTAATTGAACGCCTAATTATCTGCCTAATTGCCTACCTAATTAACGGCCTTACTGCCTGCCTAATTGCTTGCCTGCCTTATTGCCTACCTAATTGCCTACCTAATTGCCTGCCTTCCTGCTTTATTGCCTGCATTATTGCCTGCATAATAGCCTGCCTAATTGCCTGCCTAATTACCTGCTTATTGCCTGCCTAATATTTGCTAATTGCCTGCCTAATTAACTGCCTTACTGCCTATCTAATTGCTTGCTTTCCTAATTGCCTACCTATTTGCTTGCCTTCCTGCCTAATTGCCTGCCTAATTGAATTTATAATTGCCTGCCTTAATAACTGCTAATTACCTGCTTAATTATATGCTTAATTGCCTGCCTTATTGCCAGCTTAATTGCCTGCCTAATCGCCTGCCTAATTGCCTGCCAAATTGCCTGCCTTATTACGTGCCAATTTGCCTGCTTACCCAATTAACTGCTTAAATGCATGCCTAATTGCCTGCCTTCCTAATTGCTTGCCTGCTTAATTGCCTACCTAATTGCCTGCCTATTTGAATTCATAATTGCCTGCCTTATTAACTGCCTAATTGCCTGCTTAATTAACTGCCTAATTGCCTGCTTAATTAACTGCCTAATTGCCTGTTTGATTGCCTGCCTCATTAACTGCCTAATTGCCTGCCTTATTAACTGCTTTATTAACTCCCTAATTGCCTGCCTTATAGCCTGACTAATTGCCTGCCGAATTGCCTGCCCAAATTGCCTGCCTAATTAACTGCTTAATATATTGCCTTATTGCCTGCATAATTGCCTGCTCAATTAACTGCCTATTACCAGCCGAATTGCCTACCTAATTGCCTGCCTAATTGCCTGCCTAAATAATTGCCTAATTGCCTGCCTAATTATCTGCCTAATTGCCTGCCTAATTAACTACCCAAATACCTGCATTATTGCCTGCCTAGTTGCTTGCCTAATTAACTACCTTATTGCCTGCCTAATTGCCTGCTCTATTGCCTGTTTAATAAACTGCCTTATTTCCACCTAATTAACTGCCTAATTAACTGCCTAATTACCTGCCTATTTAACTGCCTTATTTCCTGCCTAATTAACTGCCTAATTTCCTGCCTATTGCCTGCCTAATTAACTGCCTAATTGCCTGCCAAATTGCCTGCCTAATTGCCTGCCTAATTAACAGCCTAATTGCCTGCCTATTTAACTGTCTAATTAACTGCCTAATTGCCAGAATAATTATCTGCCTTATTACCTGCCTAATTGCTTGATTAATTGTCTGCCGAATTACCTGCCTAATTGCCTGCCTAATTAATTGCCTAATAGCCTGCCTAATTAACTGTCTAACTGCCTGCCTAATTGCCTGTTTAATAAACTGCCTAATTGCAAGGCCTAATAAGCTGCCTAATTTACTGCCTTATAGCCTTCCTAATTGCCTGCCTGCCTAAGTAACTTCCTGCCTAATTTCTTTCCTTATTGCTTGCCTAATTAACTGCCTAATTTCCTCCTTAATTGCCTGCCTAATTGCCTGCCTTATTAACTGCCTAATTGCCTGCCTAATTAATTGCCTGCCTAATTGCCTGCCAGCCTAATTGCCTGCCTGATTTAGTGCATAATTTACTGCCTAATTGCCTGCCTAATTGCCTGCCTAATTGCCTGCCTAATTAACTGCCTAATTGCCTGCTTAAATGCCTGCCTAATTGACTGCCTAATTGCTTGCCTAATTAACTACCTAATTGCGTGCATAATTACCTGCCTACTTGCCTGCCTAATTACCTGCCTAATTGCCTGCCCAATTAACTGC
Organism: Bacillus rossius redtenbacheri; assembly: GCF_032445375.1. Taxonomy (NCBI): domain Eukaryota; kingdom Metazoa; phylum Arthropoda; class Insecta; order Phasmatodea; family Bacillidae; genus Bacillus; species Bacillus rossius. The sequence continues at coordinate 68,756 of NW_026962302.1, forward strand.
CTAATTGCCTGCCTAATAGCCTGCCTAATTACCTGCCAAATAGCCTGCTTGCCTATTTAGTGCTTAATTGCCTGCACTAATTGCCTGCCTGCCAAATTACTTGCTTAATAGCATGCCTAATTACCTGCTTAATAGTCTGCCTAATAAGGGGCCTAATTAACTGCCTAATTGCCTGCCTTATTAACTGCCTAATTGCCTGCCTAATTGCCTGCCTACTTAACTGGATAATTGCCTGCCTAATCAACTGCCTAATTTCCTGCCTAATTGCCTGCCTAATTAACTGCCTAATTGCCTGCCTAATTAACTGCCTAATTATCTGCCTAATTGCTTGCCTAATTTCCTGTCCATTTACCTGCCTTATTATCTCCCTAATTGCTTGCCTAATTAACTACCTAATTGCCTGCCTAATTGCCTGCATAATTCTTTGCCTAATTAACTGCCTTATTGCCTGCTTAATTGCCTGCTCTATTGCCTGCCTAATTAACTGCCTAACTGCCTGCCTAATTAACTGCCTAATTAAGTGCCTAATTGCCGGCCTAATTAAATTCCTAATATCCTGCCTGATTGCCTGCCTAATTGCCTGCCTAATTAACTGCCTAAATTCCTGCCTATTTGACTGCATAATTAACTGCCTAATTGACTGCCTAATTATCTGCCTAATTGACTGCCTTATTGCCTGCCTAATTGCTTGCCTAATTGTCTGCCTAATTACCTGCCAAATTGCCTGCCTACCTAATAAACTGCTTAATTGCATTCCTAATTGCCTGCCTGCCTAATTGCTTCCCTAATTAACTGCCTTATCGCCTGCTTAATTAACTGCCTAATTGCTTGCCTAATTGCCTGCCTAATTAACTGCCTAATTGTCTGCCTAATTGCTTACCTAATTAACTACCTAATTGCGTGCAAAATTACCTGCTTAATTGCCTGCCTAATTAACTTCCCAATTGCCTGCCCAATTAACTGCCTAATTGGCTTCCTAATTAACTGCCTAATTGCCTTCCTAATTAACTGCCTAATTGCCTGCCTAATTGCCTACTTAATTGCCTGCCCAATTATCTGCCTAATTGTATACCTAATTGCTTGCCTAATTGCCTGTCCAATTGCCTGCCTAATTATCTGCCTAATTGCCTGCCTAATTAACTACCTAAGTACCTGCATTATTGCCTGCCTAGTTGCTTGCCTAATTAACTACCTTATTGCCTGCCTTATTAACTGCCTAATTTCATGCCTTATTGCCTGCCTAATTGCCTGCCTAATTAACCGCCTAATTACTTGCCTAATTAACTGCCTAATTGCCTGCTTAATTAACTGCCTATTTGTCTGCCTATTTGCCTGCATAATTGCTTGCCTAATTAACTGCTTAATTGCCTGCCTAACTAACAGCCTAATTGACTGCCTAATTGCTTGCCTATTTAACTGCATAATTAACTGCCTTACTGCCTGCCTAATTGCTTGCCTTCCTAATTGCCAACCTAATTGCCTGCCTTCCTGCCTAATTAACTGCCTAATTGCCTGCCTAATTGCTTGCCTAACTGTCTGCCGAATTACCTGCCTAATTGCCTGCCTATTTGCCTGCCTAATTAACTGCCTAATTGCCTGCCTAATTATCTGCCTAATTTCCTACCTAATTAACTGCCTTACTGCCTGCCTAATTGCTTGCCTGCCTAATTGCCTACCTAATTGCCTACCTAATTGTCTGCCTTCCTGCCTAATTGCCTGCATTATTGCCTGCGTAATTGCCTGCCTAATTAACTGCCTAATTGCCTGCCTAATTATTTGCCTAATTGCCTGCCTTATTAACTGCCTTACTGCCTATCTAATTACTAGCCTTCCTAATTGCCTACCTATTTGATTGCCTCCTGCCTAATTGCCTGCCTAATTGACTTTATAATTGCCTGCCTTAATAACTGCCTAATTACCTGCTTACTTAACTGCTTAAATGCCTGCCTAATTGCCAGCCTAATTGCCTGCCTAATCGCCTGCCTAATTGCCTGTTAAATTGCCTGCCTAATTACGTGCCAAATTGCCTGCTTACCCAATTAACTGCTTAAATGCATGCCTAATTGCCTGCCTGCCTAATTGCCTACCTAATTGCCTGCCTATTTTAATTTATAATTGCCTGCCAAATTAACTGCCTAATTGCCTGCTTAATTAACTGCCTAATTGCCTGCTTAATTAACTGCCTAATTGCCTGCATTATTGCCTGCCTCATTAACTGCCTAATTGCCTGCCTTATTAACTGCTTTAATAACTCCCTAATTGCCTGCCTTATAGCCTGACTAATTGCCTACCGAATTACCTGCCAAATTGCCTGCCTAATTAACTGCTTAATATATTGCCTAATTGCCTGCTCAATTAACTGCCTATTACCAGCCTAATTGCCTACCTAATTGCCTGACTAATTAACTTCCTTTTAGCCTGCCTAATTGCCTGCTTAATTGCCTGCCTAATTGCCTGCCTAAATAATTGCTTAATTGCCTGCCTAATTATCTGCCTAAATGCCTGCCTAATTAACTACCTAAAAACCTGCATTATTGCCTGCCTAGTTGCTTGCCTAATTAACTACCTTATTGCCTGCCTAATTGCCTGCTCTATTGCCTGCTTAATAAACTTCCTAATTGCAACCTAATTAAGTGCCTAATTAACTGCCTAATTGCCTGCCTATTTAACTGCCTTATTTCCTGCCTAATTAACTGCCTAATTTCCTGCCTTATTGCCTGCCTTATTGCCTGTCTAATTAACTGCCTAATTGCCAGCCTAATTATCTGCCTTATATCCTGCCTAATTGCTTGCCTAATTGTCTGCCGAATTACCTGCCTAATTGCTTGCCTAATTGCCTGCCTAATTAACTGCCTAATTGCCTGCCTAATTAACTGTCTAACTGCCTGCCTAATTGCCTGCTTAATTAACTGGCTAATTGCCTGCCTAATCAACTGCCTAATTTCCTGCCTAATTATCTGCCTAATTGCTTGCCTAAATGCCTGTCCATTTACCTGCCTAATTATCTCCCTAATTGCCTGCCTAATTAACTACCTAATTGCCTGCCTAATTGCCTGCATAATTCTTTGCCTAATTAACTGCCTTATTGCCTGCCTAATTGCCTGTTCTATTGCCTGCCTAATTAACTGCCTAACTGTTTGCCTAATTAAATGCCTAATTAGGTGCCTAATTAACTGCCTAATTATGTGCCTAATTGCCTGCCTAATTAAATGCCTAATATCCTGCCTGATTGCCTGCCTAATTGCCTGCCTAATTAACTGCCTAATTAACTGCCTAATTAACTGGCTAATTGCCTGCCTATTTGACTGCCTAATTAACTGCCTAATTGACTGCCAAATTATCTGCCTAATTGACTGCCTTATTGCCTGCCTAATTGCTTGCCTAATTGTCTTCCTAATTACCTGCCTAATTGCCTGCCTACCTAATAAACTGCATAATTGCATTCCTAATTGCCTGCCTGCCTAATTGCTTCCCTAATTAACTGCATAATTGCCTGCTTAATTAACTGCCTAATTGCTTGCCTAATTGCCTGCCTAATTAACTGCCTAATTAAGTGCCTAATTGCCTGCCTTATTAACTGCCTAATTTCCTGCCTTATTGCCTGCCTAATTGCCTGCTTAATTAACTGCTTCATTTCTTGCCTAATTAACTGCCTAATTGCCTTCTTAATTAATTGCCTATTTGCCTGCCTAATTGCCTGCATAATTATTGCCTAATTAACTGCCTTATTGCCTGCCTAATTGCCTGCTCTATTGCCTGCCTAATTAACTGCCTAACTGTTTGCCTAATTAACTGCCTAATTAGGTGCCTAAATGCCTGCCTTATTAACTGCCTAATTTCCTGCCTTATTGCCTGCCTAATTAACTGCCTAATAGCCTGCCTAATTAACTGCCTAATTGCCTACTTAATTAAATGCCAAATTGCCTGCCTAATTGCCTGCCTAATTAACTGCCTATTTGCCTGCCTAATAAACTGCCAAATTGCCTGCCAAATTGCCTGCCTAATTGCCTGCCTAATTGCCTGCCTTATTGCCTGCCTGCCTGCCTAAATGCCTGCATAATTGCCTTTCTAATTGCCTGCCTTATTAACTGCCTAATTGCCTGCTTAATTAACTGCCTAATTACCTGCTTAATTGCCTGCTTATTTGCCTGCATAATTGCCTGAAAAATTGCTTGCTTAATTACCTGCTTAATTGCCTGCCTAATTAACTGCCTGATTGACTGCCTAATTAACTGCCTGATTGACTGCCTAATTGCTTGTCTAATTGTCTGCCTAATTACCTGCCAAATTGCCTGCCTACCTAATAAACTGTTAAATTGCATTCCTAATTGCCTGTGCGCCTAATATCTTCCCTAATTAACTGCCTAATTGCCTGCATAATTGCCTGCCTAATTAACTGCCTATTATTCTGTCTAATAAACTGCCTAATTGCCTGCCTAATTGCATGCCAGCCTAAATGCCTGCTAAATGGCTTTCCTAATTGCCTGCCATATCAACTGCCTAATTGCCTGCATAATAAACTGTCTAATTGCCTGTCTAATTGCCTGCTTAATTGCCTGCCTTTTTCCTGTTTAATTGCCTGCCTAATTAACTGCCTAACTGCCTGCCTAATTGCCTGCCTAAGTAACTTCCTGCCTAATTGCTTGCCTAATTAACTGCCTAATTGCCTGCTTAATTGCCTGCCCAATTGCCTGCCAAATTAATTGCGTTATTGCTTGCTAATTAACTGCCTTATTGCCTGCCTAATTGCCTGCCTAATCATCTGTCTTATTGCTTGCATAATTTACTGCTTATTTCCCTGCTTAATTGCCTGCCTAATTAACTGCTTATTGCCTGCCTTATTAACTGCCTAATTGCCTGCCTCATTGCCTGCCTAATTGCCTGCCTAATTAACTGCCTAATTGCCTGCCTAATTGCCTGCCTAATTGTCTGCTCACTATTTGCCTGCCTAATTGCCTGCCTAATTGCCTGCCTAATTACCTGCCTAATTGCCTGCTTAATTGCCTGCCTAATTGTCTGCCTGACAAATATCCTGCTTAATTGCCAGCCTAATTTCCTGCCTAATTATCTGCATAATTAAATGCCTAATTGCCTGCCTAATTGGCTGTCTTATTGCCTGCCTATTTGCCTGCCTTATTGCCTGCTTAATTAACTGCCTAATTGCCTGCCTAATTGCCTGCTTATTAGCTGCATAATTGCTTGCCTTACTAACTGCCTTATTGCCTGCCTTATTGCCTGCCTAATCATCTATCTTATTGCCTGCCTAATTAACTGCTTAATTCCCTGCTTAATTGCCTGCCTATTTAACTGTCTAATTGCCTGCCTAATCAACTGACCTATTGCCTGCCTCATTGCCGGCCTAATTAACTGCCTAATTGCCTGCCTTATTGCCTGCCTAATTGTCTGCTCACTATTTGCCTGCCTAATTACCTCCTTAATTGCCTGCCTAAATGCTTGCCTAATTAACTGTCTAATATAACTGCCTTACTGCCTGCCTAATTGCCTGCCAGCCTAATTGCCTGCCTGCCTAATTTCCTGCCTTTTTTAGTGCCTTATTGCCTGCCGAATTTACTGCCTAATTGCCTGCCTAATTGCCTGCCTAATTGCCTGCCTAATTAACTGCCTAATTAACTGCCTAATAAACTGTCTAATTGCCTGCCTAATTTCCTGCCTAATTAACTGCCTAATTTCCTGCCTTATTGCCTGCCTAATTGCCTGCCTAATTAATTGTCTTATTGCCAGCCTAATTAACTGCCTAATTTCCTGCCTAATTAACTGCCTAATTTCCTGCCTTATTGCCTGCCTATTTGCCTGCCTAATTTACTGCCTAATTGCCGGCCTAATTTCCTGCTCAATTGCCTGCCTTATTACTTGCCTAATTGCCTGCCTAATTAACTGCCTAATTACCTGCCTACTTGCCTGCCTAATTGCCTGCCTAATTAACTGCCTAAATGCCTGCCTAAAAGCCTGCCTAATTGCCTGCCTAATTAACTGCCTAATTGCCTGCCTAATTGCTGCCTAATTGCTTGCCTTAATTGCCTGCCTAATCAACTGCCTAATTGCCTGCCTAATTGCCTGCTTAATTGCTTGCCTAATTGCCTGCCTAATTACCTGCCAAATTGCTTGCCTGCCTAATTTACTGCTTAATTGCCTGCCTTCTTACCTGCCTGCCTAATTGCCTGCCTGCTTAATGGCCTTACAGCCTAATTGCCTGCCTGCCTAATTTCCTGCCTAATTTCCTGCCTTATTGCCTGCCTAATTTACTGCCTAATTGCCTGCCTCATTGCCTGCCTAATTGTCTGCCTAATTGCTTGCCTAATCACCTACCTAATTGCGTGCCTAATTACCTGCCTACTTGCCTGCCTAATTAACTGCCTAACTGCCTGTCTAATTAACTGCCTAATAGCCTTCCTAATTGCCTACCTAATTACCTGCCAAATTGCCTGCTTGCCTAATGAATTGCTTAATAGCCTGCCTAATTGCCTGCCTGCCTAATTATCTGTTTAATTGCCTGCCTAATTAACTACCTAAATACCTGCATTATTGCCTGCCTAGTTGCTTGCCTAATTAACTACCTTATTGCCTGCCTAATTGCCTGCTCTATTGCCTGCCTAATTAACTGCCTAATTGCCACCTAATTAACTGCCTAATTAACTGTCTAATTGCCTGCCTAATTAACTGCCTAATTGCCTGCCTAATCAACTGACTAATTGCCTGTCTCATTGCCTGCCTATTTAACTGCCTAATTGCCTGCCAAATTGCCTGCCTTATTTCCTGCCTAATTGCCTGCCTTATTGCCTGCCTGCCTGCCTAAATGCCTGCATAATTGCCTCTCTAATTGCCTGCCTTATTAACTGCCTAATTGCCTGCTTAATTAACTGCCTAATTATATGCTTAATTGCCTGCCTATTTGCCTGCATAATTGCCTGCATAATTGCCTGCTTAATTACCTGCTTAATTGCCTGCCTAATTAACTGCCTGATTGACTGCCTAATTGCTTGTCTAATTGTCTGCCTAATTACCTGCCAAATTGCCTGCCTACCTAATAAACTGTTTAATTGCATTCCTAATTGCCTGCGCACCTTATATCTTCCCTAATTAACTGCCTAATTGCCTGCCTAATTGCCTGCCTAATTAACTGCCTATTATTCTGTCTAATAAACTGCCTAATTGCCTGCCAAATTGCCTGCCTAATTGCAAGCCAGCCTAAATGCCTGCTTAATTGCCTTCCTAATTGCCTGCCATATTAACTGCCTAATTGCCTGCATAATAAACTGCCTAATTGCCTGTCTAATTGCATGCTTAATTGCCTGACTTTTTCCCTGTTTAATTGCCTGCCTAATAAACTGCCTAACTGCCTGCCTAATTGCCTGCTCAAGTAACTTCCTGCCTAATTGCTTGCCTAATTAACTGCCTAATTGCCTGCATAATTGCCTGCCCAATTGCTTGCCTAATTAATTGCGTTATTGCTTGCTAATTAACTGCCTTATTGCCTGCCTAATTGCCTGCCTAATCATCTGTCTTATTGCTTGCATAATTAACTGCTTATTTCCCTGCTTAATTGCCTGCCTAATTAACTGCTTATTGCCTGCCTTATTAACTGCCTAATTGCCTGCCTCATTGCCTGCCTAATTGCCTGCCTAATTAACTGCCTAATTGCCTGCCTAATTGCCTGCCTTATTGTCTGCTCACTATTTGCTTGCCTAATTGCCTGCCTTATTACCTGCCTTAATGCCTGCCTAATTGCCTGCCTAATTGTCTGCCTGACAAATATCCTGCCTAATTGCCAGCCTAATTTCCTGCCTAATTATCTGCCTAATCAAATGCCTAATTGCCTGCCTAATTGGCTGTCTTATTGCCTGCCTATTTGCCTGCCTTATTGCCTGCTTAATTAACTGCCTAATTGCCTGCCTAATTGCCTGCTTATTAGCAGCATAATTGCTTGCCTTACTAACTGCCTTATTGCCAGCCTTATTGCCTGCATAATCATCTGTCTTATTGCCTGCCTAATTAACTGCTAAATTCCCTGCTTAATTGCCTGCCTATTTAACTGCCTAATTGCCTGCCTAATCAACTGACTAATTGCCTGTCTCATTGCCTGCCTAATTAACTGCCTAATTGCCTGCCTTATTGCCTGCCTAATTGTCTGCTCACTATTTGCCTGCCTAATTGCCTCCTTAATTTGCTGCCTAATTGCCTGCCTAATTAACTGCCTAAATTACTGCCTTACTGCCTGCCTAATTGCCTGCCAGCCTAATTGTCCTAATTTTCTGCCTATTTTAGTGCCTTATTGCCTGCCGAATGTACTGCCTAATTGCCTGCCTAATTGCCTGCCTAATTGCCTGCCTAATTAAATGCCTTATTAACTGCCTAATAAACTGTCTAATTGCCTGCCTAATTTCCTGCCTAATTAACTTCCTAATTTCCTGCCTCATTGACTGCCTAATTGCCTGCCTAATTAATTGTCTAATTGCCAGCCTAATTAACTGCCGAATTTCCTGCCTTATTAACTGCCTAATTTCCTGCCTTGTTGCCTGCCTATTTGCCTGCCTAATTTACTGCCTAATTGCCTGCCTAATTAACTGCCTATTTGCCTGCTTAATTCTCTGCCTTACTGCCTGCCTAATTGCCTGCCTGTTTAAATGCCTGAATATTTGCCTGCCTAATTTCCTGCTCAATTGCCTGCCTAATTTCTTGCCTAATTGCCTGCCTAATTAACTGCCTAATTACCTGCCTACTTGCCTGCCTAATTAACTGCCTAATTGCCTGCCTAATTAACTGCCTAAATGCTTGCCTAAAAGCCTGCCTAATTGCCTGCCTAATTAACTGCCGTATTGCCTGCCTAATTGCTTGCCTAATTGCCTGCCTAATCAACTGCCTAATTGTCTGCTTAAATGCTTGCCTAATTGCCTGCCTTTTTACCTGCCAAATTGCTTGGCTGCCTAATTAACTGCTTAATTGCCTGCCTTATTACCTGCCTGCCTAATTGCCTGCCTGCTAAATGGCCTGCCAGCCTAATTGCCTGCCTGCCTAATTTCCTGCCTAATTTTCTGCCTAATTGCCTGCCTAATTTACTGCCTAATTGCCTGCCTCATTGCCTGCCTAATTGTCTGCCTAATTGCTTGCCTAATCACCTACTTAATTGCGTGCCTAATTACCTGCCTACTTGCCTGCCTAATTAACTGCCTAATTGCCTGTCTAATTAACTGCCTAATAGCCTTCCTAATTGCCTACCTAATTACCTGCCAAATTGCCTGCTTGCCTAATGAATTGCTTAATTTCCTGCCTAATTGCCTGCCTGCCTAATTATCTGTTTAATTGCCTGCATAATTAACTACCTTCATACCTGCATTATTGCCTGCCTAGTTGCTTGCCTAATTAACTACCTTATTGCCTGCCTAATTGCCTGCTCTATTGCCTGCCTAAATAACTGCCTAAATGCCACCTAATTAATTGTCTAATTGCCTGCCTTATTAACTGCCTAATTTCCTGCCTAATTAACTGCCTAACTGCCTGCCTAATTAACTGCCTAATTAAGTGCCTAATTGCCTGCCTAATTAAATTCCTAATATCCTGCCTGATTGCCTGCCTAATTGCCTGCCTAATTAACTGCCTAATTAACTGCCTAATTGCCTGCCTATTTGACTGCCTAATTAACTGCCTAATTGACTGCCTAATTATCTGCCTAATTGACTGCCTTATTGCCTGCCTAATTGCTTGCCTAATTGTATGCCTAATTACCTGCCAAATTGCCTGCCTACCTAATAAACTGCTTAATTGCATTCCTAATTGACTGCCTGCCTAATTGCTTCCCTAATTAACTGCCTAATTGCCTGCTTAATTAACTGCCTAATTGCTTGCCTAATTGCCTGCCTAATTAACTGCCTAATTGTCTGCCTAATTGCTTACCTAATTAACTACCTAATTGCGTGCAAAATTACCTGCCTACTTGCCTGCCTAATTAACTGCCTAATTGCCTGCCCAATTACCTGCCTAATTGCCTGCCTAATTGCCTGCCTAATTCCCTGCCAAATTGCCTGCTTGCCTAATTTACTGCTTAATTGCCTGCACTTATTGCCTGCCTGCCAAATTAAATGCTTAATAGCATGCCTTATTACCTGCTTAATAGCCTGCCTAATTAGGGGCCTAAATAACTGCCGAATTGCCTGCCTAATTAACTGCCTAATTGCCTGCCTAATTGCCTGCCTAATTAACCGGCTAATTGCCTGCCTAATCAACTGCCAAATTTCCTTCCTAATTGCCTGCCTAATTAACTGCCTAATTGCCTGCCTAATTAACTGCCTAATTATCTGCCTAATTGCTTGCCTAATTGCCTGTCCATTTACCTGCCTAATTATCTCCCTAATTGCCTGCCTAATTAACTACCTAATTGCCTGCCTAATTGCCTGCATAATTCTTTGCCTAATTAACTGCCTTATTGCCTGCTTAATTGCCTGCTCTATTGCCTGCCTAATTAACTGCCTAACTGCCTGCCTAATTAACTGCCTAATTAAGTTCCTAATTGCCTGCCTAATTAAATGCCTAATATCCTGCCAGATTGCCTGCGTAATTGCCTGCCTAATTAACTGCCTAATTGCCTTCCTAATTAACTGCCTAATTGCCTGCCTGATTGCCTACTTTATTGCCTGCCTAATTTACTGCCTAATTGCCTTCCTAATTATTTGTCTAATCAACTGCCTGATTGCCTGCCCAATTATCTGCCTAATTGTATACCTAATTGCTTGCCTAATTGCCTGTCCAATTGCCTGCCTAATTATCTGCCTAATTGCCTGCCTAATTAACTACCTAAATACCTGCATTATTGCCTGCCTAGTTGCTTGCCTAATTAACTACCTTATTGCCTGCCTTATTAACTGCCTAATTTCCTGCCTTATTGCCTGCCTAATTGCCTGCCTAATTAACCGCCTAATTGCTTGCCTAATCAACTGCCTAATTGCCTGCTTAATTAACTGCCTATTTGTTTGCCTAATTGCCTGCATAATTGCTTGCCTAATTAACTGCTTAATTGCCTGCCTAACTAACAGCCTAATTGACTGCCTAATTGCCTGCCTAATTAACTGCATAATTAACTGCCTTACTGCCTGCCTAATTGCTTGCCTTCCTAATTGCCTACCTAATTGCCTGCCTTCCTGCCTAATTAACTGCCTAATTGCCTGCCTAATTGCTTGCCTAATTGTCTGCCGAATTACCTGCCTAATTGCCAGCCTATTTGCCTGCCTAATTAACTGCCTAATTGCCTGCCTAATTATCTGCCTAATTTTCTACCTAATTAACTGCCTTACTGTCTGCCTAATTGCTTGCCTGCCTAATTGCATACCTAATTGCCTACCTAATTGCCTGCCTTCCTGCCTAATTGCCTGCATTATTGCCTGCGTAATTGCCTGCGTAATTGCCTGCCTAATTAAATGCCTAATTGCCTGCCTAATTATTTGCCTAATTGCCTGCCTAATAAACTGCCTTACTGCCTATCTAATTGCTTGCCTTCCTAATTGCCTACCTATTTGCTTGCCTTCCTGCCTAATTGCCTGCCTAATTGACTTTATAATTGTCTGCCTTAATAACTGCCTAATTACCTGCTTAATTAACTGCTTAAATGCCTGCCTAATTGCCAGCCTAATTGCCTGCCTAATCGCCTGCCTAATTGCCTGCCAAATTGCCTGCCTAATTACGTGCCAAATTGCCTGCTTACCCAATTAACTGCTTAAATGCATGCCTAATTGCCTGCCTTCCTAATTGCCTACCTAATTGCCTGCCTAATTGCTTGCCTATTTGACTGCCTAATTAACTGCCTAATTGACTGCCTAATTATCTGCCTAATTGACTGCCTTATTGCCTGCCTAATTGCTTGCCTAATTGTCTGCCTAATTACCTGCCAAATTGCCTGCCTTCCTAATAAACTGCCTAATTGCATTCCTAATTGCCTGCCTGCCTAATTGCTTCCCTAATTAACTGCCTAATTGCCTGCTTAATTAACTGCCTAATTGTTTGCCTAATTGCCTGCCTAATTAACTGCCTAATTGTCTGCCTAATTGCTTACCTAATTAACTACCTAATTGCGTGCAAAATTACCTGCCTACTTGCCTACCTAATTAACTGCCTAATTGCCTGCCCAATTAACTGCCTAATTATCTGCCTAATTGCTTGCCTAATTGCCTGTCCATTTACCTGCCTAATTATCTCCCTAATTGCCTGCCTAATTAACTACCTAATTGCCTGCCTAATTGCCTGCATAATTCTTTGCCTAATTAACTGCCTTTTTGCCTGCTTAATTGCCTGCTCTATTGCCTTCCTAATTAACTGCCTAATTTCCTGCCTAATTGCCTGCCTTATTAACTGCCTAATTGCCTGCCTAATTAACTGCCTAATTATCTGCCTAATTGCTTGCCTAATTGCCTGTGCATTTACCTGCCTAATTATCTCCCTAATTGCCTGCCTAATTAACTACCTAATTGCCTGCCTAATTGACTGCATAATTCTTTGCCTAATTAACTGCCTTATTGCCTGCTTAATTGCCTGCTCTATTGCCTGCCTAATTAACTGCCTAACTGCCTGCCTAATTAACTGCCTAATTAAGTTCCTAATTGCCTGCCTAATTAAATGCCAAATATCCTGCCAGATTGCCTGCCTAATTGCCTGCCTAATTAATTGCCTAATTGCCTTCCTAATTAACTGCCTAATTGCCTGCCTGATTGCCTACTTAATTGCCTGCCTAATTAACTGCCTAATTGCCTTCCTAATTATTTGTCTAATCAACTGCCTGATTGCCTGCCCAATTATCTGCCTAATAGTATACCTAATTGCTTGCCTAATTGCCTGTTTAATTGCCTGCCTAATTATCTGCCTAATTGCCTGCCTAATAAATTACCTAAATACCGGCATTATTGCCTGCCTAGTTGCTTGCCTAATTAACTACCTTATTGCCTGCCTTATTAACTGCCTAATTTCCTGCCTTATTGCCAACTAATTAACTGCCTAATTAACTGTCTAATTGCCTGCCTAATTAACTGCCTAATTGCCACCTAATTACCTGCCTAATTGCCTGCCTATTTGCCTGCCTAATTAACTGCCTAATTGCCTGCCTAATTATCTGCCTAATTTCCTACCTAATTAACTGCCTTACTGCCTGCCTATTTGCTTGCCTGCCTAATTGCCTACCTAATTGCCTACCTAATTGCCTGCCTTCCTGCCTATTTGCCTGCATTATTGCCTGCGTGTTTGCCTGCCTAATTAATTGCCTAATCGCGTGCCTAATTATTTGCCTAATTGCCTGCCTATTTAACTGCCTTACTGCCTATCTAATTGCTTGCCTTCCTAATTGCCTACCTATTTGCTTGCCTTCCTGCCTAATTGCCTGCCTAATTGACTTTATAATTGCCTGCCTTAATAACTGCCTAATTACCTGCTTAATTAACTGCTTAAATGCCTGCCTAATTGCCAGCCTAATTGCCTGCCTAATCACCTGCCTAATTGCCTGCCAAATTGCCTGCCTAATTACGTGCCAAATTGCCTCCTTACCCAATTAACTGCTTAAATGCATGCCTATTTGCCTGCCTGCCTAATTGCCTACCTAATTGCCTGCCTATTTGAAATTATTAATGCCTGCCTTATTAACTGCCTAATTGCCTGCTTAATTAACTGCCTAATTGCCTGCTTAATTAACTGCCTAATTGCCTGCCTTATTGCCTGCCTCATTAACTGCCTAATTGCCTGCCTTATTAACTGCTTTATTAACTCCCTAATTGCCTGCCTTATAGCCTGACTAATTGCCTGCCGAATTACCTGCCAGATTGCCTGCCTAATTAATTGCTTAATATATTGCCTTATTGCCTGCATAATTGCCTGTTCAATTAACTGCCTATTACCAGCCTAATTGCCTGCCTAATTGCCTGACTAATTAACTTCCTTTTAGCCTGCTTAATTGCATGATTATTAACCTGCCTAATTGCCTGCCTAAATAATTGCCTAATTGCCTGCCTAATTATCTGCCTAAATGCCTGCCTAATAAAACTACCAAAATACCTGCATTATTGCCTGCCTAGTTGCTTGCCTAATTAACTACCTTATTGCCTGCCTAATTGCCTGCTCTATTGCCTGCTTAATAAACTGCCTAATTGCCACCTAATTAACTGCCTAATTAACTGCCTAATTGCCTGCCTATTTAACTGCCTTATTTCCTGCCTAATTAACTGCCTAATTTCCTGCCTTATTGCCTGCCTTATTGCCTGTCTAATTAACTGCCTAATAGCCAGCCTTATTATCTGCCTTATTGCCTGCCTAATTGCTTGCCTAATTGCCACCTAATTAACTGCCTTATTAACTGCCTAATTAATTGCCTGCCTAATTGCCTGCCAGCCTAATTGCCTGCCTGCCTAATTTCCTGCCTGATTTAGTGCATAATTAACTGCCTAATTGCCTGCCTAATTAACTGCCTAATTGCCTTCTTAAATGCCTGCCTAATTGACTGCCTAATTGTCTGCCTAATTGCTTGCCTAATTAACTACCTAATTGCGTGCATAATTACCTGCCTACTTGCCTGCCTAATTAACTGCCTAATTGCCTGCCCAATTAACTGCCTAATTGCCTGCCTAATTGCCTGCCTAATTACCTGCAAAAATTGCCTGCTTGCCTAATTTACTGCTTAATTGCCTGCACTAATAGCCTGCCTGCCAAATTACCTGCTTATTAGCATGCCTAATTACCTGCTTAATAGCCTGCCTAATAAGGGGCCTAATTAACTGCCTAATTGCCTGCCTAATTAACTGCCTAATTGCCTGCCTAATTAACTGGCTAATTGCCTGCCTAATCAACTGCCTAATTTCCTGCCTAAGTATCTGCCTAATTGCTTGCCTAATTGCCTGTCCATTTACCTGCCTAATTATCTCCCTAATTGCCTGCCTAATTAACTACCTAATTGCCTGCCTAATTAACTACCTAATTGCCTGCCTATTTGCCTGCATAATTCTTTGCCTAATTAACTGCCTTATTGCCTGCTTAATTGCCTGCTCTATTGCCTGCCTAATTAACTGCCTAACTGCCTGCCTAATTAACTGCCTAATTAAGTGCCTAATTGCCTGCCTAATTAAATGCCTAATATCCTGCCTGATTGCCTGCCTAATTAACTGCCTAATTAACTGCCTAATTAAATGCCTATTTGACTGCCTAATTAACTGCCTAATTGACTGCCAAATTATCTGCCTAATTGACTGCCTTATTGCCTGCCTAATTGCTTGCCTAATTGTCTGCCTAATTACCTGCCAAATTTGCCTGCCTACCTAATAAACTGCTTAATTGCATTCCTAATTGCCTGCCTGCCTAATTGCTTTCCTAATTAACTGCCTAATTGCCTGCTTAATTAACTGCCTAATTGCTTGCCTAATTGCCTGCCTTATTAACTGCCTAATTAAGTGCCTAATTGCCTGCCTTATTAACTGCTAAATTTCCTGCCTTATTGCCTGCCTAAAATGCCTTCCTAATTAACTGCTTAATTGCTTGCCTAATTAACTGCCTAATTGCCTGCTTAATTAATTGCCTATTTGCCTGCCTAATTGCCTGCATAATTGCTTGCCTAATAAACTGCCTTATTGCCTGCCTAATTGCCTGCTCTATTGCCTGCCTAATTAACTGCCTAACTGTTTGCCTAATTAACTGCCTAATTAGGTGCCTAATTGCCTGCCTTATTAACTGCCTAATTTCCTGCCTTATTGCCTGCCTAATTAACTGCCAAATTGCCTGCCTAATTAACTGCCTAATTACCTGCTTAATTAAATGCATAATTGCCTGCCTAATTGCCTGCCTAATTAACTGCCTCTTTGCCTGCCTAATAAACTGCCTAATTGCCTGCCAAATTGCCTGCCTAATTGCCTGCCTAATTGCGTGCCTTATTGCCTGCCTGCCTGCCTAAATGCCTGCATAATTGCCTTTCTAATTGCCTGCCTTATTAACTGCCTAATTGCCTGCTTATTTAACTGCCTAATTACCTGCTTAATTGCCTTCCTAATTGCCTGCCATATTAACTGCCTAATTGCCTGCATAATAAACTGCCTAATTGCCTGTATAATTGCCTGATTAATTGCCTGACTTTTTTCCTGTTTAATTGCCTGCCTAATAAACTGCCTAACTGCCTGCCTAATTGCCTGCTCAAGTAACTTCCTGCCTAATTGCTTGCCTAATTAACTGCCTAATTGCCTGCCTAATTAACTGCCTAAATGCTTGCCTAAAAGCCTGCCTAATTGCCTGCCTAATTAACTGCCGTATTGCCTGCCTAATTGCTTGCCTAATTGCCTGCCTAATCAACTGCCTAATTGTCTGCTTAAATGCTTGCCTAATTGCCTGCCTTTTTACCTGCCAAATTGCTTGGCTGCCTAATTAACTGCTTAATTGCCTGCCTTATTACCTGCCTGCCTAATTGCCTGCCTGCTTAATGGCCTGCCAGCCTAATTGCCTGCCTGCCTAATTTCCTGCCTAATTTTCTGCCTAATTGCCTGCCTAATTTACTGCCTAATTGCCTGCCTCATTGCCTGCCTAATTGTCTGCCTAATTGCTTGCCTAATCACCTACTTAATTGCGTGCCTAATTACCTGCCTACTTGCCTGCCTAATTAACTGCCTAATTGCCTGTTTAATTAACTGCCTAATAGCCTTCCTAA
>NW_026962303.1:0-85197 GCF_032445375.1 Bacillus rossius redtenbacheri
TTAGGCAGTTAATTAGGCAGGCTATTAAGCAGGCAATTAGACAGGTAATTAGGCAGGCAATTAGGGCATTTTATTAGGCAGGCAATTAGGCATTTTATTAGGCAGGCAATCAGGCAGGCAATTAGGCAGTTAATTAGGCAGGCAATTAAGCAGACAATTAAGCAGGCAATTAGGCAGGCAATTAGGCAAGCAATTAGGCAGGCAATTAGGCAGGCAATTAGGCAGATAATAAGGCAGGCTATTAGGCAGGCAATAAGGCAGTTAATTAGGCGGGTAATTAGGCAGGCAGATAGGCAGTTAATTAGGCAGGCAATAAATCAGGCATAAGGCTGTTAATTAAGCAAGCAATTAGGCAGTTAATTAGGCAGGCAATTAGGCAGTTAATTAGGCAGGCAATTAGGCAGTTAATTAGGAAGGCAATTAGGCAGTTAATTTGGCAGGCAATTAGGCAGTTAATTAGGAAGGCAATTTAGCAGGCAATTAGGAAGTTAATTAGGCAGGCAATTAGGCATTTCATTAGGCAGGCAATTTGGCATTTAATTTGGCAGGCAATTAGGCAGGCAATTAGGCAGGCGATTAGGCAGATAATTAGGCAGGAAATTAGGCAGTTAATTAGGCATTTAATTAGGCAGGCAATTAGGCAGTTAATTAGGCAGGAAATTAGGCAGTTAATTAGGCAAGCAATTAGGCAGTTTAATTAGGCAGGCGTTTAGGGAGGCAATTAGGCAGATAATTAGGCAGGCAATTAGGCATTTAATTAGGCAGGCAGTTAGGCATTTAATTAGGCAGGCAGTTAGGCATTTAATTAGGCAGCCAATTAGGCATTTAATTAGGCAGGCAATTAGGCAGGCAATTAGTTAGTCAATTAGGCAGGCAATTAGGAAGATAAATAAGCAGTTAATGAGGCACTTAATTAGGTAGGCAATTAGGCATGCAATTATTTAGGCAGGCAATAAGGCAGGCAATTAAGGCAGGCAATAAGGCAGGCTTTTAGGCAGGCAATTAGGCAGTTAATTAGGCGGGTAATTCGGCAGGCAGTTAGGCAGTTAATTAGGCAGGCAATTAGGCAGGCAATAAGGCTCTTAATTAAGCAGGCAATTAGGCAGTTAATTAGGCAGGCAATTAGGCAGTTAATTAGGCAGGCAATTAGGCAGTTAATTAGGAAGGCAATTAAGCAGGCAATTAGGAAGTTAATTAGGCAGGCAATTATGCATTTAATTAGGCAGGCAATTTGGCATTTAATTTGGCAGGCAATTAGGCAGGCAATTAGGCAGTAAATAAGGCTGGCGTTTAGGGAGGCTATTAGGCAGGCAATTAGGCAGATAATTAGGCAGGAAATTTGGCAGTTTATTAGGATGGCAATTAAGCAGACAATTAGGCACAAAATAAGCAGTTAATGAGGCAGTTAATTAGGTAGGCAATTAGGCATGCAATTAGGAAATTAGTTAGGCAGGCAATAAGGCAGGCAATTAAGCAGGCAATAAGGCAGGCTTTTATGCAGCAATTAGGCAGTTAATTAGGCGGGTAATTAGGCAGGCAGTTAGGCAGTTAATTAGGCAGGCAATTAGGCAGGCAATCAGGCTCTTTATTATGCAGGCAATTAGGCAGTTAATAATACAGGCAATTAGGCAGTCAATTAGGCAGGAAATAAGGCAGTTAATTAGGCAGGCAATTAGGCATTTAATTAGGCAGGCAATTAGGCAGTTAATTAGGCAGGCAATTAGGCAGTTAATTAGGCAAGCAATTAGGCAGGAAATTAGGCAGTTAATTAGGCAGGCAATTAGGCAGTTAATTTGGCAGCCAATTAGGCAGTTAATAAGGCAGGCAATATGGCTGTTAATTAGGCATGCAATTAGGCAGTTAATTAGGCAGGCAAATAGGCAGGCAATTAGTTAGTCAATTAGGCAGGCAATTAGGAAGATAAATTAGCATTTAATGAGGCAGTTAATTAGGTAGGCAATTAGGCATGCAATTAATTAGGCAGGCAATAAGGCAGGCAATTAGGCGTCCAGTTAGGCAGGTAATTAGGCAGGCAATCAGGCAGGCAATAAGGCTCTTAATTAAGCAGGCAATTAGGCAGTTAATAAGACAGGCAATTAGGCAGTCAATTAGGCAGGAGATAAGGCAGTAAATTAGGCAGGCAATTAGGCAGGCAATTAGGCAGTTAATTAGGCAGTTAATTAGGCAGGCAATTAGGCATTTAATTAAGCAGTTAATTAGGCAGGCAAATAGGCAGTTAATTAGGCGGGTAATTAGGCAGGCAGATAGGCAGTTAATTAGGCAGGCAATAAAGCAGGCAATAAGGCTTTTAATTAAGCAGGCAATTAGGCAGATAATTAGGCAGGCAATTAGGCAGTTAATTAGGCAGGCAATTAGGCAGTTAATTAGGAAGGCAATTAAGCAGGCAATTAGGAAGTTAATTAGGCAGGCAATTAGGCATTTAATTAGGCAGGCAATTTGGCATTTAATGAGGCAGGCAATTAGGCAGGCAATTAGGGAGTTAATTAGGCAGGCAATTAGGCATTCAATTAGGCAGGCAATTTGGAATTTAGTTAGGCAGGCAATTAGGCAGGAAATTAGGCAGTTAATTAGGAATTTAATTAGGCAGGCAATCAGGCAGTTAATTAGGCAGGCAATTAGGCAGTTAATTAGGCAGGCAATTAGGCAGGTAATTAGGCAGTTAATTAGGCAGGCATTTAGGGAGGCAATTAGGCAGATAATTAGGCAGGCAATTAGGCATTTAATTAGGCAGGCAATTAGGCATTTAATTTGGCAGGCAATTAGGCAGGCAATTAGGCAGGCAATTATGCAGGCAATTAGGCAGTTAATTAGGCAGGCAATTCGGCAGGCAATTAGGCAGGCAATTAGGCAGTTAATTTGGCAGGCAATTAGGCAGTTAATAAGGCAGGCAATTAGGCTGTTAATTAGGAATGCAATTAGGCAGGCAAATAGGCAGGCAATTAGTTAGTCAATTAGGCAGGCAATTAGGAAGATAAATAAGCAGTTAATGAGGCAGTTAATTAGGTAGGCAATTAGGCATGCAATTAATTAGGCAGGCAATAAGGCAGGCAATTATGCAGGATATAAGGCAGGCTTTTAGGCAGGCAATTAGGCAGTTAATTAGGCGGGTAATTAGGCAGGCAGTTAGGCAGGTAATTAGGCAGGCAATTAGGCTCTTAATTAAGCAGGCAATTAGGCAGTTAATATGACAGGCAATTAGGCAGTCAATTAGGCAGGAAATAAGGCAGTTAATTAGGCAGGCAATTAGGCATGCGATTAGGCAGTTAATTAGGCAGTTAATTAGGCAGGCAATTAGGCATTAATTAAGCAGGCAATTAGGCAGTTAATTAGGCAGACAATTAGGCAGTTAATTAGGCGGGTAATTAGGCAGGCAGATAGGCTGTTAATTATGCAGGCAATTAAGCTGTTAATAAGCAGGCAATTAGCCAGGCAATTAGGCAGGCAATTAGGCACGCAATTAGGCAGTCAATTAGGCACGAAATAAGGCAGTTAATAAGGCAGGCAATTAGGCTGTTAATTAAGCTGTCAATTAGGCAGTTAATAAGGACAGGCAATTAGGAAGGCAATTAGGCAGTCAATTAGGCAGGAAATAAGGCAGTTAATTAGGCAGGCAATTAGGCAGTTAATAGGGCAGGCAATTCGCAGGGCAATTAGGCAGGCAATTAGGCAGGCAATTAAACAGTTAATTAGGCAGGCAATTAGGCAGTTAATTAAGCAGGCAATAAGACAGTAAATTAGGGAAGCAATTAGGCAGGCAGGTAATTAGGCATGCAATTTAGCAGTTAATTAGGCAGGCAATAAGGCAGGCAAAAATGGCAGGCAATCAGGCAGGCAATTAGGCACGCAATTAGGCAATTAATTAGACAATTAATTAGGCAGGCAATAAGGCAGGCAATTAGGCAGGCAATTAGGCAGGCAGTTAGGCAGGCAATTAGGCAGCCAATTATGCAGCCAATTAGGCAGTTAATTAGGCAGGCAATTAAGCACTCAATTAGGCAGGCAAGCAATTAGGCAGGCAATTAGGCAGTTAATTAGGCAGTAAATTAGGCAGATAATAAGGCTGGCAATAAGGCAGTTAGTTAAGCAGGCAATTAGGCAGGCAATTAAGCAGGCAATTAGGCAGGCAATAAGCAGTTAATTAGACAGGCAATTAGGCAGGCAATAAGGCTGGCAATTAGGCAGTTAGTAAGGCAGGCTATTAGGCAGGCTATCAGGCAGTTAATAAGGCAGGCAATTAGGCAGTCAATAAGGAAGTTAATTGGGCAAGCAATTAGGCAGGCAATTAGGCAGTTAATTAGGCAGTAAATTAGGCAGTAAATTAGGCAGATAGTTAGGCAGGCAATATGGCATTTAATTAGGCAGGCAATTAGGCATTTTATTAGGCAGGCAATTAGGCAGTTAATTAGGCAGGCGATTAGGCAGGTAATTAAGTAGGCACTTAGGCAGTTAATCAGGCAGGTTATTAAGCAGGCAATTAGGCAGTTAATTAGGCAGGCAATTAGGCATTTTATTAGGCAGGCAATTAGGCAGGCAATTAGGCATTTTATTAGGCCGGCAATTAGGCAGGCAATTAGGCAGTTATTTAGGCAGACAATTAAGCAGGCAATTAGGCAGGCAATAAGGCAAGCAATTAGGCAGGCAATGAGGCAGGAAATTAGGCAGATAAGTAGGCAGGCAATTAGGCAGGCAATAAGGCAGTTAATTAGGCGGGTAATTAGGCAGGCAGATAGGCAGTTAATTAGGCAGGCAATAAAGCAGGCAATAAGGCTGTTAATAAGCAGGCAATTAGGCAGTTAATTGGGCAGGCAATTAGGCAGTTAATTAGGCAGGCAGCTAGGCATTTAATTAGGAAGGCAATTAAGCAGGCAATTAGGAAGTTAATTAGGCAGGCAATTAGGCATTTAATTAGGCAGGCAATTTGGCATTTAATTTGGCAGGCAATTAGGCAGGCAATTAGGCAGTTAATTAGGCAGGCGTTTAGGGAGGCAATTAGGCAGGCAATTAGGCAGTTAATTAGGCAGTTAATTACGCATTTAATTAGGCAGGCAATTCGGCAGTTAATTAGGCAGGCAATTAGGCAGTTAATTAGGCAGGCAATTAGGCAGTTAATTAGGCAAGCAATTAGGCAGGAAATTAGGCAGTTAATTAGGCAGGCAATTAGGCAGGAAATTAGGCAGTTAATTAGGAATTTAATTAGGCAGGCAATCAGGCAGTTAATTAGGCAGGCAATTAGGCAGTTAATTAGGCAGGCAATTAGGCAGGTAATTAGGCAGTTAATTAGGCAGGCATTTAGGGAGGCAGTTAGGCAGATAATTAGGCAGGCAATTAGGCATTTAATTAGGCAGGCAATTAGGCATTTAATTTGGCAGGCAATTAGGCAGGCAATTATGCAGGCAATTAGGCAGTTAATTAGGCAGGCAATTCGGCAGGCAATTAGGCAGGCAATTAGGCAGGCAATTAGGCAGTTAATTTGGCAGGCAATTAGGCAGTTAATAAGGCAGGCAATTAGGCTGTTAATTAGGAATGCAATTAGGCAGGCAAATAGGCAGGCAATTAGTTAGTCAATTAGGCAGGCAATTAGGAAGATAAATAAGCAGTTAATGAGGCAGTTAATTAGGTAGGCAATTAGGCATGCAATTAATTAGGCAGGCAATAAGGCAGGCAATTATGCAGGATATAAGGCAGGCTTTTAGGCAGGCAATTAGGCAGTTAATTAGGCGGGTAATTAGGCAGGCAGTTAGGCAGGTAATTAGGCAGACAATTAGGCTCTTAATTAAGCAGGCAATTAGGCAGTTAATATGACAGGCAATTAGGCAGTCAATTAGGCAGGAAATAAGGCAGTTAATTAGGCAGGCAATTAGGCATGAAATTAGGCAGTTAATTAGGCAGTTAATTAGGCAGGCAATTAGGCAGTTAATAAGGCAGGCAATAAGGCTGTTAATTAGGCATGCAATTAGGCAGTTAATTAGGCAGGCAAATAGGCAGGCAATTAGGAAGATAAATTAGCAGTTAATGAGGCAGTTAATTAGGTAGGCAATTAGGCATGCAATTAATTAGGCAGGCAATAAGGCAGGCAATTAAACGTCCAGTTAGGCAGGTAATTAGGCAGGCAATTAGGCAGGCAATAAGGCTCTTAATTAAGCAGGCAATTAGGCAGTTAATAAGACAGGCAATTAGGCAGTCAATTAGGCAGGAGATAAGGCAGTTAATTAGGCAGGCAATTAGGCAGGCAATTAGGCAGGCAATTAGGCAGTTAATTAGGCAGTTAATTAGGCAGGCAATTAGGCAGTTAATTAGGCAGTTATTTAGGCAGGCAATTAGGCAGTTAATTAGGCGGGTAATTAGGCAGGCAGATAGGCAGTTAATTAGGCAGGCAATAAAGCAGGCAATAAGGCTCTTAATTAAGCAGGCAATTAGGCAGATAATTAGGCAGGCAATTAGGCAGTTAATTAGGAAGGCAATTAAGCAGGTAATTAGGCAGTTAATTATGCAGGCATTTAGGGAGGCAATTAGGCAGGCAATTAGGCAGGCAATTAGGCAGGCAATTAGGCAGGCAATTAGGCAGGCAATAAGGCAAGCAATTAGGCAGGCAATTAGGCAGGCAATCAGGCAGATAATTAGGCAGTCAATTAGGCAGGCAATAAGGCAGTTAATTAGGCGGGTAATTAGGCAGGCAGATAGGCAGTTACTTAGGCAGGCAATAAAGCAGGCAATAAGGCTGTTAATTAAGCAGGCAATTAGGCAGTTAATTAGGCAGGCAATTAGGCAGTTAATTAGGCAGGCAATTAGGCAGTTTATTATGAAGGCAATTCAGTAGGCAATTAGGAAGTTAATTAGGCAGGCAATTAGGCATTTAATTAGGCAGGCAATTTGGCATTTAATTTGGCAGGCAATTAGGCAGGCAATTAGGCAGGCAATTAGGCAGTTAATTAGGCAAGCGTTTAGGGAGGCAATTAGGCAGGCAATTAGGCAGGCAATTAGGCAGATAATTAGGCAGGAAATTAGGCAGTTAATTAGGCATTTAATTAGGCAGGCAATTAGGCAGTTAATTAGGCAGGAAATTAGGCAGTTAATTAGGCAAGCAATAAGGCAGTTAATTAGGCAGGCGTTTAGGGAGGCAATTAGGCAGATAATAAGGCAGGCAATTAGGCATTTAATTAGGCAGGCATTTAGGCATTTAATTAGGCAGGCAATTAGGCATTTAATTAGGCAGGCAATTAGGCAGGCAATTAGGCAGGCAATTAGGCAGGCAAGTAGGCAGTTAATTTGGCAGCCAATTAGGCAGTTAATAAGGCAGGCAATTAGGCAGTTAATAAGGCAGGCAATTCGCAATGCAATTAGGCAGTTAATTAGGCAGGCAATTAGGCTGTTAATTAGGCAGGAAATAAGACAGTTAATTAGGGAAGCAATTAGGCAGGCAGGTAATTAGGCATGCAATTTAGCAGTTAATTAGGCAGGCAATAAGGCAGGCAAATAGGCAGGCAATCAGGCAATTAATTAGGCAGGAAATAAGGCAGGCAATTAGGCAGGCAATGAGGCAGGAATTTAGGCAGGCAATTAGGCGGTTAATTAGGCAGGCAATTAGGCAGCCAACTAGGCAGTTAAATAGGCAGGCAATTAAGCAGGCAATTAAGCAGGCAATTAGGCAGGCAAGCAATTAGGCAGGCAATTAGGCAGTTAATTAGGCAGTAAATTAGGCAGATAATTAGGCTGGCAATAAGGCAGTAAGTAAGGCAGGCAATTAGGCAGGCAATTAAGCAGGCAATTAGGCAGGCAATAAGGCAGTTAATTAGACAGGCAATCAGGCAGGCAATAAGGCAGGCAATTAGGCAGTTAGTAAGGCAGGCTATCAGGCAGGCTATCAGGCAGTTAATAAGATAGGCAATTAGGCAGTCAATAAGGAAGTTAATTGGGCAAGCAATTAGGCAGGCAATTAGGCAGTAAATTAGGCATATATTTAGGCAGGCAATAAGGCAGTTAATTAAGCAGGCAATTAGGCATTTTATTAGGCAGGCAATAAGGCAGGCAATTAGGCAGTAAATAAGGCTGGCGTTTAGGGAGGCTATTAGGCAGGCAATTAGGCAGATAATTAGGCAGGAAATTTGGCAGTTTATTAGGATGGCAATTAAGCAGACAATTAGGCACAAAATAAGCAGTTAATGAGGCAGTTAATTAGGTAGGCAATTAGGCATGCAATTAGGAAATTAGTTAGGCAGGCAATAAGGCAGGCAATTAAGCAGGCAATTAGGCAGGCAATTAGGCAGTTAATTAGGCGGGTAATTAGGCAGGCAGTTAGGCAGTTAATTAGGCAGGCAATTAGGCAGGCAATCAGGCTCTTTATTATGCAGGCAATTAGGCAGTTAATAATACAGGCAATTAGGCAGTCAATTAGGCAGGAAATAAGGCAGTTAATTAGGCAGGCAATTAGGCATTTAATTAGGCAGGCAATTAGGCAGTTAATTAGGCAGGCAATTAGGCAGTTAATTAGGCAAGCAATTAGGCAGTTAATTTGGCAGACAATTAGGCAGTTAATTTGGCAGGCAATTAGGAAGTTAATTAGGCAGGCAATTAGGCATTTCATTAGGCAGGCAATTTGGCATTTAATTAAGCAGGCAATTAGGCAGTTAATAAGACAGGCAATTAGGCAGTCAATTAGGCAGGAGATAAGGCAGTAAATTAGGCAGGCAATTAGGCAGGCAATTAGGCAGTTAATTAGGCAGTTAATTAGGCAGGCAATTAGGCAGGTGATTAAGCAGTTAATTAGGCAGGCAAATAGGCAGTTAATTAGGCGGGTAATTAGGCAGGCAGATAGGCAGTTAATTAGGCAGGCAATAAAGCAGGCAATAAGGCTCTTAATTAAGCAGGCAATTAGGCAGATAATTAGGTTGGCAATTAGGCAGTTAATTAGGCAGGCAATTAGGCAGTTAATTAGGAAGGCAATTAAGCAGGCAATTAGGAAGTTAATTAGGCAGGCAATTAGGCATTTAATTAGGCAGGCAATTTGGCATTTAATGAGGCAGGCAATTAGGCAGGCAATTAGGGAGTTAATTAGGCAGGCAATTAGGCATTTAATTAGGCAGGCAATTTGGAATTTAGTTAGGCAGGCAATTAGGCAGGAAATTAGGCAGTTAATTAGGAATTTAATTAGGCAGGCAATCAGGCAGTTAATTAGGCAGGCAATTAGGCAGTTAATTAGGCAGGCAATTAGGCAGGTAATTAGGCAGTTAATTAGGCAGGCATTTAGGGAGGCAATTAGGCAGATAATTAGGCAGGCAATTAGGCATTTAATTAGGCAGGCAATTAGGCATTTAATTTGGCAGGCAATTAGGCAGGCAATTAGGCAGGCAATTATGCAGGCAATTAGGCAGTTAATTAGGCAGGCAATTCGGCAGGCAATTAGGCAGGCAATTAGGCAGTTAATTTGGCAGGCAATTAGGCAGTTAATAAGGCAGGCAATTAGGCTGTTAATTAGGAATGCAATTAGGCAGGCAAATAGGCAGGCAATTAGTTAGTCAATTAGGCAGGCAATTAGGAAGATAAATAAGCAGTTAATGAGGCAGTTAATTAGGTAGGCAATTAGGCATGCAATTAATTAGGCAGGCAATAAGGCAGGCAATTATGCAGGATATAAGGCAGGGTTTTAGGCAGGCAATTAGGCAGTTAATTAGGCGGGTAATTAGGCAGGCAGTTAGGCAGGTAATTAGGCAGGCAATTAGGCTCTTAATTAAGCAGGCAATTAGGCAGTTAATATGACAGGCAATTAGGCAGTCAATTAGGCAGGAAATAAGGCAGTTAATTAGGCAGGCAATTAGGCATGCGATTAGGCAGTTAATTAGGCAGTTAATTAGGCAGGCAATTAGGCATTAATTAAGCAGGCAATTAGGCAGTTAATTAGGCAGACAATTAGGCAGTTAATTAGGCGGGTAATTAGGCAGGCAGATAGGCTGTTAATTATGCAGGCAATTAAGCTGTTAATAAGCAGGCAATTAGCCAGGCAATTAGGCAGGCAATTAGGCAGGCAATTAGGCAGTCAATTAGGCACGAAATAAGGCAGTTAATAAGGCAGGCAATTAGGCTGTTAATTAAGCTGTCAATTAGGCAGTTAATAAGACAGGCAATTAGGAAGGCAATTAGGCAGTCAATTAGGCAGGAAATAAGGCAGTTAATTAGGCAGGCAATTAGGCAGTTAATAGGGCAGGCAATTCGCAGGGCAATTAGGCAGGCAATTAGGCAGGCAATTAAACAGTTAATTAGGCAGGCAATTAGGCAGTTAATTAAGCAGGCAATAAGACAGTAAATTAGGGAAGCAATTAGGCAGGCAGATAATTAGGCATGCAATTTAGCAGTTAATTAGGCAGGCAATAAGCCAGGCAAAAATGGCAGGCAATCAGGCAGGCAATTAGGCACGCAATTAGGCAATTAATTAGACAATTAATTAGGCAGGCAATAAGGCAGGCAATTAGGCAGGCAATTAGGCAGGCAGTTAGGCAGGCAATTAGGCAGCCAATTATGCAGACAATTAGGCAGTTAATTAGGCAGGCAATTAAGCACTCAATTAGGCAGGCAAGCAATTAGGCAGGCAATTAGGCAGTTAATTAGGCAGTAAATTAGGCAGATAATTAGGGTGGCAATAAGGCAGTTAGTTAAGCAGGCAATTAGGCAGGCAATTAAGCAGGCAATTAGGCAGGCAATAAGCAGTTAATTAGACAGGCAATTAGGCAGGCAATAAGGCTGGCAATTAGGCAGTTAGTAAGGCAGGCTATTAGGCAGGCTATCAGGCAGTTAATAAGGCAGGCAATTAGGCAGTCAATAAGGAAGTTAATTGGGCAAGCAATTAGGCAGGCAATTAGGCAGTTAATTAGGCAGTAAATTAGGCAGTAAATTAGGCAGATAGTTAGGCAGGCAATAAGGCATTTAATTAGGCAGGCAATTAGGCATTTTATTAGGCAGGCAATTAGGCAGTTAATTAGGCAGGCGATTAGGCAGGTAATTAAGTAGGCACTTAGGCAGTTAATCAGGCAGGTTATTAAGCAGGCAATTAGGCAGTTAATTAGGCAGGCAATTAGGCATTTTATTAGGCAGGCAATTAGGCAGGCAATTAGGCATTTTATTAGGCCGGCAATTAGGCAGGCAATTAGGCAGATATTTAGGCAGACAATTAAGCAGGCAATTAGGCAGGCAATAAGGCAAGCAATTAGGCAGGCAATGAGGCAGGCAATTAGGCAGATAAGTAGGCAGGCAATTAGGCAGGCAATAAGGCAGTTAATTAGGCGGGTAATTAGGCAGGCAGATAGGCAGTTAATTAGGCAGGCAATAAAGCAGGCAATAAGGCTGTTAATAAGCAGGCAATTAGGCAGTTAATTGGGCAGGCAATTAGGCAGTTAATTAGGCAGGCAGCTAGGCAGTTAATTAGGAAGGCAATTAAGCAGGCAATTAGGAAGTTAATTAGGCAGGCAATTAGGCATTTAATTAGGCAGGCAATTTGGCATTTAATTTGGCAGGCAATTAGGCAGGCAATTAGGCAGGCAATTAGGCAGTTAAATAGGCAGGCGTTTAGGGAGGCAATTAGGCAGGCAATTAGGCAGTTAATTAGGCAGGCAATTAGGCAGTTAATTAGGCAAGCAATTAGGCAGGAAATTAGGCAGTTAATTAGGCAGGCAATTAGGCAGTTAATTTGGCAGCCAATTAGGCAGTTAATAAGGCAGGCAATAAGGCTGTTAATTAGGCATGCAATTAGGCAGTTAATTAGGCAGGCAAATAGGCAGGCAATTAGTTAGTCAATTAGGCAGGCAATTAGGAAGATAAATTAGCAGTTAATGAGGCAGTTAATTAGGTAGGCAATTAGGCATGCAATTAATTAGGCAGGCAATAAGGCAGGCAATTACGCGTCCAGTTAGTCAGGTAATTAGGCAGGCAATTAGGCAGGCAATAAGGCTCTTAATTAAGCAGGCAATTAGGCAGTTAATAAGACAGGCAATTAGGCAGTCAAATAGGCAGGAGATAAGGCAGTTAATTAGGCAGGCAATTAGGCAGGCAATTAGGCAGTTAATTAGGCAGTTAATTAGGCAGGCAATTAGGCAGTTAATTAGGCAGTTATTTAGGCAGGCAATTAGGCAGTTAATTAGGCGGGTAATTAGGCAGGCAGATAGGCAGTTAATTAGGCAGGCAATAAAGCAGGCAATAAGGCTCTTAATTAAGCAGGCAATTAGGCAGATAATTAGGCAGGCAATTAGGCAGTTAATTAGGCAGGCAATTAGGCAGTTAATTAGGTAGGCAATTAAGCAGGCAATTAGGAAGTTAATCAGGCAGGCATTTAGGCATTTAATTAGGCAGGCAATTAGGCAGGCAATTAGGGAGTTAATTAGGCAGGCAATTAGGCATTTAATTAGGCAGGCAATTTGGAATTTAATTAGGCAGGCAATTAGGCAGGAAATTAGGCAGTTAATTAGGAATTTAATTAGGCAGGCAATCAGGCAGTTAATTAGGCAGGCAATTAGGCAGTTAATTAGGCAGGCAATTAGGCATGTAATTAGGCAGTTAATTAGGCAGGCATTTAGGGAGGCAATTAGGCAGATAATTAGGCAGGCAATTAGGCATTTAATTAGGCAGGCAATTAGGCATTTAATTTGGCAGGCAATTAGGCAGGCAATTAGGCAGGCAATTATGCAGGCAATTAGGCAGGCAATTAGGCAGGCAATTCGGCAGGCAATTTGGCAGGCAATTAGGCAGTTAATAAGGCAGGCAATAAGGCTGTTAATTAGGAATGCAATTAGGCAGGCAAATAGTTAGTCAATTAGGCAGGCAATTAGGAAGATAAATAAGCAGTTAATGAGGCTGTTAATTAGGTAGGCAATTAGGCATGCAATTAATTAGGCAGGCAATAAGGCAGGCAATTATGCAGGCAATAAGGCAGGCTTTTAGGCAGGCAATTAGGCAGTTAATTAGGCGGGTAATTAGGCAGGCAGTTAGGCAGGTAATTAGGCAGGCAATTAGGCTCTTAATTAAGCAGGATTAAGGCAGTTAATATGACAGGCAATTAGGCAGTCAATAAGGAAGTTAATTGGGCAAGCAATTAGGCAGGCAATTAGGCAGTTAATTAGGCAGTAAATTAGGCAGTAAATTAGGCAGATAGTTAGGCAGGCAATAAGGCATTTAATTAGGCAGGCAATTAGGCATTTTATTAGGCAGGCAATTAGGCAGTTAATTAGGCAGGCGATTAGGCAGGTAATTAAGTAGGCACTTAGGCAGTTAATCAGGCAGGTTATTAAGCAGGCAATTAGGCAGTTAATTAGGCAGGCAATTAGGCATTTTATTAGGCAGGCAATTAGGCAGGCAATTAGGCATTTTATTAGGCCGGCAATTAGGCAGGCAATTAGGCAGATATTTAGGCAGACAATTAAGCAGGCAATTAGGCAGGCAATAAGGCAAGCAATTAGGCAGGCAATGAGGCAGGCAATTAGGCAGATAAGTAGGCAGGCAATTAGGCAGGCAATAAGGCAGTTAATTAGGCGGGTAATTAGGCAGGCAGATAGGCAGTTAATTAGGCAGGCAATAAAGCAGGCAATAAGGCTGTTAATAAGCAGGCAATTAGGCAGTTAATTGGGCAGGCAATTAGGCAGTTAATTAGGCAGGCAGCTAGGCAGTTAATTAGGAAGGCAATTAAGCAGGCAATTAGGAAGTTAATTAGGCAGGCAATTAGGCATTTAATTAGGCAGGCAATTTGGCATTTAATTTGGCAGGCAATTAGGCAGGCAATTAGGCAGGCAATTAGGCAGTTAAATAGGCAGGCGTTTAGGGAGGCAATTAGGCAGGCAATTAGGCAGTTAATTAGGCAGGCAATTAGGCAGTTAATTAGGCAAGCAATTAGGCAGGAAATTAGGCAGTTAATTAGGCAGGCAATTAGGCAGTTAATTTGGCAGCCAATTAGGCAGTTAATAAGGCAGGCAATAAGGCTGTTAATTAGGCATGCAATTAGGCAGTTAATTAGGCAGGCAAATAGGCAGGCAATTAGTTAGTCAATTAGGCAGGCAATTAGGAAGATAAATTAGCAGTTAATGAGGCAGTTAATTAGGTAGGCAATTAGGCATGCAATTAATTAGGCAGGCAATAAGGCAGGCAATTACGCGTCCAGTTAGTCAGGTAATTAGGCAGGCAATTAGGCAGGCAATAAGGCTCTTAATTAAGCAGGCAATTAGGCAGTTAATAAGACAGGCAATTAGGCAGTCAAATAGGCAGGAGATAAGGCAGTTAATTAGGCAGGCAATTAGGCAGGCAATTAGGCAGTTAATTAGGCAGTTAATTAGGCAGGCAATTAGGCAGTTAATTAGGCAGTTATTTAGGCAGGCAATTAGGCAGTTAATTAGGCGGGTAATTAGGCAGGCAGATAGGCAGTTAATTAGGCAGGCAATAAAGCAGGCAATAAGGCTCTTAATTAAGCAGGCAATTAGGCAGATAATTAGGCAGGCAATTAGGCAGTTAATTAGGCAGGCAATTAGGCAGTTAATTAGGTAGGCAATTAAGCAGGCAATTAGGAAGTTAATCAGGCAGGCATTTAGGCATTTAATTAGGCAGGCAATTAGGCAGGCAATTAGGGAGTTAATTAGGCAGGCAATTAGGCATTTAATTAGGCAGGCAATTTGGAATTTAATTAGGCAGGCAATTAGGCAGGAAATTAGGCAGTTAATTAGGAATTTAATTAGGCAGGCAATCAGGCAGTTAATTAGGCAGGCAATTAGGCAGTTAATTAGGCAGGCAATTAGGCATGTAATTAGGCAGTTAATTAGGCAGGCATTTAGGGAGGCAATTAGGCAGATAATTAGGCAGGCAATTAGGCATTTAATTAGGCAGGCAATTAGGCATTTAATTTGGCAGGCAATTAGGCAGGCAATTAGGCAGGCAATTATGCAGGCAATTAGGCAGGCAATTAGGCAGGCAATTCGGCAGGCAATTTGGCAGGCAATTAGGCAGTTAATAAGGCAGGCAATAAGGCTGTTAATTAGGAATGCAATTAGGCAGGCAAATAGTTAGTCAATTAGGCAGGCAATTAGGAAGATAAATAAGCAGTTAATGAGGCTGTTAATTAGGTAGGCAATTAGGCATGCAATTAATTAGGCAGGCAATAAGGCAGGCAATTATGCAGGCAATAAGGCAGGCTTTTAGGCAGGCAATTAGGCAGTTAATTAGGCGGGTAATTAGGCAGGCAGTTAGGCAGGTAATTAGGCAGGCAATTAGGCTCTTAATTAAGCAGGATTAAGGCAGTTAATATGACAGGCAATTAGGCAGTCAATTAGGCAGGAAATAAGGCAGTTAATTAGGCAGGCAATTAGGCAGTTAATTAGGCTCTTAATTAAGCAGGATTAAGGCAGTTAATATGACAGGCAATTAGGCAGTCAATTAGGCAGGAAATAAGGCAGTTAATTAGGCAGGCAATTAGGCAGGCAATTAGGCAGTTAATTAAGCAGGCAATAAGACAGTAAATTAGGGAAGCAATTAGGCAGGCAGGTAATAAGGCATGCAATTTAGCAGTTAATTAGGCAGGCAATTAGGCAGGCAATTAGGCACGAAATAAGGCAGTTAATTAGGCAGGCAATTAGGCTGTTAATTAAGCTGTCAATTAGGCAGTTAATAAGACAGGCAATTAGGAAGGCAATTAGGCAGTCAATTAGGCAGGAAATAAGGCAGTTAATTAGGCAGGCAATTAGGCAGTTAATAAGGCAGGCAATTCGCAAGGCAATTAGGCAGGCAATTAGGCAGGCAATTAAACAGTTAATTAGGCAGGCAATTAGGCAGTTAATTAAGCAGGCATAAGACAGTAAATTAGGGAAGCAATTAGGCAGGCAGGTAATTAGGCATGCAATTTAGCAATTAATTAGGCAGGCAATAAGGCAGGCAAATAGGCAGGCAATCAGGCAGGCAATTAGGCACGCAATTAGGCAATTAATTAGACAATTAATTAGGCAGGCAATAAGGCAGGCAATTAGGCAGGCAAATAGGCTGTTAATTAAGCTGTCAATTAGGCAGTTAATTAGGCAGGCAGTTAGGCATACAATTAGGCAATCAATTTGGCAGGCAATTAAACAGTTAATTAGGCTGGCAAATAACCAGTTAATTAGGCAGGCAATTAGGCAATTAATTAAGCAGGCAATAAGACAGTTATTAGGGAAGCAATTAGGCAGGCAGGTAATTAGGCATGCAATTTAGCAGTTAATTAGGCACGCAATAAGGCAGGCAAATAGGCAGGCAATCAGGCAGGCAATTAGGCACGCAATTAGGCAATTAATTAGACAATTAATTAGGCAGGCAATTAGGCAGATAATTAGGCAGGCAATCAGGCAGGCAATTAGGCAGGCAATTAAGCAGGCAAGTTGGCAGGCAATAAGGCAGTTAATTGGGCAAGCAATTAGGCAGGCAATTAGTAAGGTAATTAGGCAGACAAGCAATTAGGCAGGAAAGCAATTAGTCAGGCAATTAGGCAGTTAATAAGGCAGTAAATTAGGCAGATAATAAGGCAGGCAATAAGACAGTTAATTAGGCAGGCAATTAGGCAGTTAATTAAGCAGGCAATTAGACAGTTAATTAGGGAAGCAATTAGGCAGGCAGGTAATTAGGCATGCAATTTAGCAGTTAATTAGGCAGGCAATAAGGTAGGCAAATAGGCAGGCAATCAGGCAGGCATATAGGCAGGCAATTAGGCAGTTAATTAGGCAGGCAATTAGGCAGTTAATTTGGCAAACAATTAAGCAGGTAATTAGGCAACCTATTAGGCAGACAATTAGGCAGTTAATTGGGGTGGCAATTCGGTAGGCAATTAGGCTGGCAATTAGACAGGCAAATAGGCAAGCAATTAGGCAGTTAATTATGCAGGCAATCAAGCAGAAAATTAGGCAGGCAATTATGTTGGCAATTGGGCAGGCAGGCAATTAGGCAGGCAATTACGCAGGGAATAAGGCAGGCAATTAGGCAGGCAATTAGCCTGGCATTTAGACAGGTAATTAGGCAAGCAATTAGGCAGTTGATTAGGCAGGCAATTAGGCAGGCAAATAGGTAGGCAATTAAGCAGGAAGTTAGGCAGTTAATTAGGCAGGCAATTAGTCAGGTAGGCAAAAAGGCACTCAATTAGGCAATTAATTAGGCAATTAATTAGGCAGGCAATAAGGCAGGCAATTAGGCAGGCAATTAGGCAGGCAGTTAGGCAGGTAATTAGACAGGCAATTAGGCAGGCAATTAGGCAGATAATTAGGCAGGCAATTAGGCAGTTAATTAGGCAGGCAATTAGGCAGTTAATTAGGCAGGCAATTAGGCAGTTAATTAGGCAAGCAATTAGGCAGGCAATTAAGCAGGCAATTAGTCAGGCAAGCAATTAAGCAGGTAATTAGGCAGTTAATTAGGTAGGCAAATAGGCAGATTATTAGGCAGGCAATAAGGCAGGCAATTAGGCAGGCAATTAGGCAGGTAGGCAAAAAGGCACTCAATTAGGCAATTAATTAGGCAATTAATTAGGCAGGCAATAAGGCAGGCAATTAGGCAGGCAATTAGGCAGGCAGTAAGGCAGGCAATAAGGCAGGTAATTAGGCAGTTAATTAGGCAGGCAATTAGGCAGAGAATTAAGTAGGCACTTAGGCAGTTAATTAGGCAGGCTATTAAGCAGGCAATTAGGCAGGTAATTAGGCAGGCAATTAGGCATTTTATTAGGCAGGCAATTATGCATTTTATTAGGCAGGCAATTAGGCAGGCAATTAGGCAGGTAATTAAGTAGGCACTTAGGCAGTTAATCAGGCAGGCTATTAAGCAGGCAATTAGGCAGTTAATTAGGCAGGCAATTAGGCATTTTATTAGGCAGGCAATTAGGCAGGCAATTAGGCATTTTATTAGGCCGGCAATTAGGCAGGCAATTAGGCAGTTATTTAGGCAGACAATTAAGTAGGCAATTAGGCAGGCAATAAGGCAAGCAATTAGGCAGGCAATGAGGCAGGCAATTAGGCAGATAAGTAGGCAGGCAATTAGCCAGGCAATAAGGCAGTTAATTAGGCGGGTAATTAGGCAGGCAGATAGGCAGTTAATTAGGCAGGCAATAAAGCAGGCAATAAGGCTGTTAATAAGCAGGCAATTAGGCAGTTAATTGGGCAGGCAATTAGGCAGTTAATTAGGCAGGCAATTAAGCAGACAATTAAGCAGGCAATTAGGCAGGCAATTAGGCAAGCAATTAGGCAGGCAATTAAGCAGGCAATTAGGCAGATAATAAGGCAGGCAATTAGGCACGCAATAAGGCAGTTAATTAGGCGGGTAATTAGGCAGGCAGATAGGCAGTTAATTAGGCAGGCAATAAAGCAGGCATAAGGCTGTTTATAAAGCAAGCAATTAGGCAGTTAATTAGGCAGGCAATTAGGCAGTTAATTAGGCAGGCAATTAGGCAGCTCATTAGGAAGGCAATTAGGCAGTTAATTTGGCAGGCAATTAGGCAGTTAATTAGGAAGGCAATATAGCAGGCAATTAGGAAGTTAATTAGGCAGGCAATTAGCCATTTAATTAGGCAGGCAATTTGGCATTTAATTTGGCAGGCAATTAGGCAGGCAATTAGGCAGGCGATTAGGCTGATAATTAGGCAGGAAATTAGGCAGTTAATTAGGCATTTAATTAGGCAGGCAATTAGGCAGTTAATTAGCAGGAAATTAGGCAGTTAATTAGGCAAGCAATTAGGCAGTTAATTAGGCAGGCGTTTAGGGAGGCAATTAGGCAGGCAATTAGGCATTTAATTAGGCAGGCAGTTAGGCATTTAATTAGGCAGGCAGTTAGGCATTTAATTAGGCAGGCAATTAGGCATTTAATTAGGCAGGCAATTAGGCAGGCAATTAGTTAGTCAATTAGGCAGGCAATTAGGAAGATAAATAAGCAGTTAATGAGGCACTTAATTAGGTAGGCAATTAGGCATGCAATTATTTAGGCAGGCCTAAGGCAGGCAATTAAGCAGGCAATAAGGCAGGCTTTTAGGCAGGCAATTAGGCAGTTAATTAGGCGGGTAATTCGGCAGGCAGTTAGGCAGTTAATTAGGCAGGCAATTAGGCAGGCAATAAGGCTCTTAATTAAGCAGGCAATTATGCAGTTAATTAGGCAGGCAATTAGGCAGTTAATTAGGCAGGCAATTAGGCAGTTAATTAGGAAGGCAATTAAGCAGGCAATTAGGAAGTTAATTAGGCAGGCAATTAGGCATTTAATTAGGCAGGCAATTTGGCATTTAATTTGGCAGGCAATTAGGCAGGCAATTAGGCAGGCAATTAGGCAGTAAATAAGGCAGGCGTTTAGGGAGGCTATTAGGCAGGCAATTAGGCAGGCAATTAGGCAGATAATTAGGCAGGAAATTTGGCAGTTTATTAGGATGGCAATTAAGCAGACAATTAGGCACAAAATAAGCAGTTAATGAGGCAGTTAATTAGGTAGGCAATTAGGCATGCAATTAGGAAATTAGTTAGGCAGGCAATAAGGCAGGCAATTAAGCAGGCAATAAGGCAGGCTTTTAGGCAGCAATTAGGCAGTTAATTAGGCGGGTAATTAGGCAGGCAGTTAGGCAGTTAATTAGGCAGGCAATTAGGCAGGCAATCAGGCTCTTTATTATGCAGGCAATTAGGCAGTTAATAATACAGGCAATTAGGCAGTCAATTAGGCAGGAAATAAGGCAGTTAATTAGGCAGGCAATTAGGCATTTAATTAGGCAGGCAATTAGGCAGTTAATTAGGCAGGCAATTAGGCAGTTAATTAGGCAAGCAATTAGGCAGGAAATTAGGCAGTTAATTAGGCAGGCAATTAGGCAGTTAATTTGGCAGCCAATTAGGCAGTTAATAAGGCAGGCAATAAGGCTGTTAATTAGGCATGCAATTAGGCAGTTAATTAGGCAGGCAAATAGGCAGGCAATTAGTTAGTCAATTAGGCAGGCAATTAGGAAGATAAATTAGCAGTTAATGAGGCAGTTAATTAGGTAGGCAATTAGGCATGCAATTAATTAGGCAGGCAATAAGGCAGGCAATTAGGCGTCCAGTTAGGCAGGTAATTAGGCAGGCAATTAGGCAGGCAATAAGGCTCTTAATTAAGCAGGCAATTAGGCAGTTAATAAGACAGGCAATTAGGCAGTCAATTAGGCAGGAGATAAGGCAGTTAATTAGGCAGGCAATTAGGCAGGCAATTAGGCAGTTAATTAGGCAGTTAATTAGGCAGGCAATTAGGCAGTTAATTAAGCAGTTAATTAGGCAGGCAAATAGGCAGTTAATTAGGCGGGTAATTAGGCAGGCAGATAGGCAGTTAATTAGGCAGGCAATAAAGCAGGCAATAAGGCTCTTAATTAAGCAGGCAATTAGGCAGATAATTAGGCAGGCAATTAGGCAGTTAATTAGGCAGGCAATTAGGCAGTTAATTAGGAAGGCAATTAAGCAGGCAATTAGGAAGTTAATAAGGCAGGCAATTAGGCATTTAATTAGGCAGGCAATTTGGCATTTAATGAGGTAGGCAATTAGGCAGGCAATTAGGGAGTTAATTAGGCAGGCAATTAGGCATTTAATTAGGCAGGCAATTTGGAATTTAGTTAGGCAGGCAATTAGGCAGGAAATTAGGCAGTTAATTAGGAATTTAATTAGGCAGGCAATCAGGCAGTTAATTAGGCAGGCAATTAGGCAGTTAATTAGGCAGGCAATTAGGCAGGTAATTAGGCAGTTAATTAGGCAGGCATTTAGGGAGGCAATTAGGCAGATAATTAGGCAGGCAATTAGGCATTTAATTAGGCAGGCAATTAGGCATTTAATTTGGCAGGCAATTAGGCAGGCAATTAGGCAGGCAATTATGCAGGCAATTAGGCAGTTAATTAGGCAGGCAATTCGGCAGGCAATTAGGCAGGCAATTAGGCAGTTAATTTGGCAGGCAATTAGGCAGTTAATAAGGCAGGCAATTAGGCTGTTAATTAGGAATGCAATTAGGCAGGCAAATAGGCAGGCAATTAGTTAGTCAATTAGGCAGGCAATTAGGAAGATAAATAAGCAGTTAATGAGGCAGTTAATTAGGTAGGCAATTAGGCATGCAATTAATTAGGCGGGCAATAAGGCAGGCAATTATGCAGGATATAAGGCAGGCTTTTAGGCAGGCAATTAGGCAGTTAATTAGGCGGGTAATTAGGCAGGCAGTTAGGCAGGTAATTAGGCAGGCAATTAGGCTCTTAATTAAGCAGGCAATTAGGCAGTTAATATGACAGGCAATTAGGCAGTCAATTAGGCAGGAAATAAGGCAGTTAATTAGGCAGGCAATTAGGCATGCGATTAGGCAGTTAATTAGGCAGTTAATTAGGCAGGCAATTAGGCATTAATTAAGCAGGCAATTAGGCAGTTAATTAGGCAGACAATTAGGCAGTTAATTAGGCGGGTAATTAGGCAGGCAGATAGGCTGTTAATTATGCAGGCAATTAAACTGTTAATAAGCAGGCAATTAGCCAGGCAATTAGGCAGGCAATTAGGCAGGCAATTAGGCAGTCAATTAGGCACGAAATAAGGCAGTTAATAAGGCAGGCAATTAGGCTGTTAATTAAGCTGTCAATTAGGCAGTTAATAAGACAGGCAATTAGGAAGGCAATTAGGCAGTCAATTAGGCAGGAAATAAGGCAGTTAATTAGGCAGGCAATTAGGCAGTTAATAGGGCAGGCAATTCGCAGGGCAATTAGGCAGGCAATTAGGCAGGCAATTAAACAGTTAATTAGGCAGGCAATTAGGCAGTTAATTAAGCAGGCAATAAGACAGTAAATTAGGGAAGCAATTAGGCAGGCAGGTAATTAGGCATGCAATTTAGCAGTTAATTAGGCAGGCAATAAGGCAGGCAAAAATGGCAGGCAATCAGGCAGGCAATTAGGCACGCAATTAGGCAATTAATTAGACAATTAATTAGGCAGGCAATAAGGCAGGCAATTAGGCAGGCATTTAGGCAGGCAGTTAGGCAGGCAATTAGGCAGCCAATTATGCAGCCAATTAGGCAGTTAATTAGGCAGGCAATTAAGCACTCAATTAGGCAGGCAAGCAATTAGGCAGGCAATTAGGCAGTTAATTAGGCAGTAAATTAGGCAGATAATTAGGCTGGCAATAAGGCAGTTAGTTAGGCAGGCAATTAGGCAGGCAATTAAGCAGGCAATTAGGCAGGCAATAAGCAGTTAATTAGACAGGCAATTAGGCAGGCAATAAGGCTGGCAATTAGGCAGTTAGTAAGGCAGGCTATTAGGCAGGCTATCAGGCAGTTAATAAGGCAGGCAATTAGGCAGTCAATAAGGAAGTTAATTGGGCAAGCAATTAGGCAGGCAATTAGGCAGTTAATTAGGCAGTAAATTAGGCAGTAAATTAGGCAGATAGTTAGGCAGGCAATAAGGCATTTAATTAGGCAGGCAATTAGGCATTTTATTAGGCAGGCAATTAGGCAGTTAATTAGGCAGGCGATTAGGCAGGTAATTAAGTAGGCACTTAGGCAGTTAATCAGGCAGGTTATTAAGCAGGCAATTAGGCAGTTAATTAGGCAGGCAATTAGGCATTTTATTAGGCAGGCAATTAGGCAGGCAATTAGGCATTTTATTAGGCCGGCAATTAGGCAGGCAATTAGGCAGACAATTAAGCAGGCAATTAGGCAGGCAATAAGGCAAGCAATTAGGCAGGCAATGAGGCAGGCAATTAGGCAGATAAGTAGGCAGGCAATTAGGCAGGCAATAAGGCAGTTAATTAGGCGGGTAATTAGGCAGGCAGATAGGCAGTTAATTAGGCAGGCAATAAAGCAGGCAATAAGGCTGTTAATAAGCAGGCAATTAGGCAGTTAATTGGGCAGGCAATTAGGCAGTTAATTAGGCAGGCAGCTAGGCAGTTAATTAGGAAGGCAATTAAGCAGGCAATTAGGAAGTTAATTAGGCAGGCAATTAGGCATTTAATTAGGCAGGCAATTTGGCATTTAATTTGGCAGGCAATTAGGCAGGCAATTAGGCAGGCAATTAGGCAGGCGTTTAGGGAGGCAATTAGGCAGGCAATTAGGCAGTTAATTAGGCAGTTAATTACGCATTTAATTAGGCAGGCAATTAGGCAGTTAATTAGGCAGGCAATTAGGCAGTTAATTAGGCAGGCAATTAAGCAGGCAATTAGGAAGTTAATTAGGCAGGCAATTAGGCAGTTAATTAGGCAGTTAATTAGGCAGGCAATTAGGCAGTTAATTAGGAAGGCAATTAAGCAGGCAATTAGGAAGTTAATTAGGCAGGCAATTAGGCATTTAATTAGGCAGGCAATTTGGCATTTAATTTGGCAGGCAATTAGGCAGGCAATTAGTCAGGCAATTAGGCAGTAAATAAGGCAGGCGTTTAGGGAGGCTATTAGGCAGGCAATTAGGCGGGCAATTAGGCAGATAATTAGGCAGGAAATTTGGCAGTTTATTAGGATGGCAATTAAGCAGACAATTAGGCACAAAATAAGCAGTTAATGAGGCAGTTAATTAGGTAGGCAATTAGGCATGCAATTAGGAAATTAGTTAGGCAGGCAATAAGGCAGGCAATTAAGCAGGCAATAAGGCAGGCTTTTAGGCAGCAATTAGGCAGTTAATTAGGCGGGTAATTAGGCAGGCAGTTAGGCAGTTAATTAGGCAGGCAATTAGGCAGGCAATCAGGCTCTTTATTATGCAGGCAATTAGGCAGTTAATAATACAGGCAATTAGGCAGTCAATTAGGCAGGAAATAAGGCAGTTAATTAGGCAGGCAATTAGGCATTTAATTAGGCAGGCAATTAGGCAGTTAATTAGGCAGGCAATTAGGCAGTTAATTAGGCAAGCAATTAGGCAGGAAATTAGGCAGTTAATTAGGCAGGCAATTAGGCAGTTAATTTGACAGCCAATTAGGCAGTTAATAAGGCAGGCAATAAGGCTGTTAATTAGGCATGCAATTAGGCAGTTAATTAGGCAGGCAAATAGGCAGGCAATTAGTTAGTCAATTAGGCAGTAAATTAGGAAGATAAATTAGCAGTTAATGAGGCAGTTAATTAGGTAGGCAATTAGGCATGCAATTAATTAGGCAGGCAATAAGGCAGGCAATTAGGCGTCCAGTTAGGCAGGTAATTAGGCAGGCAATTAGGCAGGCAATAAGGCTCTTAATTAAGCAGGCAATTAGGCAGTTAATAAGACAGGCAATTAGGCAGTCAATTAGGCAGGAGATAAGGCAGTTAATTAGGCAGGCAATTAGGCAGGCAATTAGGCAGTTAATTAGGCAGTTAATTATGCAGGCAATTAGGCAGTTAATTAGGCAGTTATTTAGGCAGGCAATTAGGCAGTTAATTAGGCGGGTAATTAGGCAGGCAGATAGGCAGTTAATTAGGCAGGCAATAAAGCAGGCAATAAGGCTCTTAATTAAGCAGGCAATTAGGCAGATAATTAGGCAGGCAATTAGGCAGTTAATTAGGCAGGCAATTAGGCAGTTAATTAGGTAGGCAATTAAGCAGGCAATTAGGAAGTTAATCAGGCAGGCAATTAGGCATTTAATTAAGCAGGCAATTAGGCATTTAATTAGGCAGGCAATTAGGCAGGCAATTAGGGAGTTCATTAGGCAGGCAATTAGGCATTTAATTAGGCAGGCAATTTGGAATTTAATTAGGCAGGCAATTAGGCAGGAAATTAGGCAGTTAATTAGGAATTTAATTAGGCAGGCAATCAGGCAGTTAATTAAGCAGGCAATTAGGCAGTTAATTAGGCAGGCAATTAGGCAGGTAATTAGGCAGTTAATTAGGCAGGCATTTAGGGAGGCAATTAGGCAGATAATTAGGCAGGCAATTAGGCATTTAATTAGGCAGGCAATTAGGCATTTAATTTGGCAGGCAATTAGGCAGGCAATTAGGCAGGCAATTATGCAGGCAATTAGGCAGGCAATTTGGCAGGCAATTAGGCAGTTAATAAGGCAGGCAATAAGGCTGTTAATTAGGAATGCAATTAGGCAGGCAAATAGGCAGGCAATTAGTAAGTCAATTAGGCAGGCAATTAGGAAGATAAATAAGCAGTTAATGAGGCTGTTAATTAGGTAGGCAATTAGGCATGCAATTAATTAGGCAGGCAATAAGGCAGGCAATTATGCAGGCAATAAGGCAGGCATTTAGGCAGGCAATTAGGCAGTTAATTAGGCGGGTAATTAGGCAGGCAGTTAGGCAGGTAATTAGGCAGGCAATTAGGCTCTTAATTAAGCAGGATTAAGGCAGTTAATATGACAGGCAATTAGGCAGTCAATTAGGCAGGAAATAAGGCAGTTAATTAGGCAGGCAATTAGGCATGCAATTAGGCAGTTAATTAGACAGTTAATTAGGCAGGCAATTAGGCAGTTAATTAGGCAGGCAATTAGGCAGTTAATTAGGCAGACAATTAGGCAGTTAATTAGGCGGGTAATTAGGCAGGCAGATAGGCTGTTAATTATGCAGGCAATTAAGCTGTTAATAAGCAGGCAATTAGCCAGGCAATTAGGCAGGCAATTAGGCAGGCAATTATTCAGGCAATTAGGCACGAAATAAGGCAGTTAATTAGGCAGGCAATTAGGCTGTTAATTAAGCTGTCAATTAGGCAGTTAATAAGACAGGCAATTAGGAAGGCAATTAGGCAGTCAATTAGGCAGGAAATAAGGCAGTTAATTAGGCAGGCAATTAGGCAGTTAATAAGGCAGGCAATTCGCAAGGCAATTAGGCAGGCAATTAGGCAGGCAATTAAACAGTTAATTAGGCAGGCAATTAGGCAGTTAATTAAGCAGGCATAAGACAGTAAATTAGGGAAGCAATTAGGCAGGCAGGTAATTAGGCATGCAATTTAGCAATTAATTAGGCAGGCAATAAGGCAGGCAAATAGGCAGGCAATCAGGCAGGCAATTAGGCACGCAATTAGGCAATTAATTAGACAATTAATTAGGCAGGCAATAAGGCAGGCAATTAGGCAGGCAAATAGGCTGTTAATTAAGCTGTCAATTAGGCAGTTAATTAGGCAGGCAATTAGGCAATCAATTTGGCAGGCAATTAAACAGTTAATTAGGCAGGCAAATAACCAGTTAATTAGGCAGGCAATTAGGCAATTAATTAAGCAGGCAATAAGACAGTTATTAGGGAAGCAATTAGGCAGGCAGGTAATTAGGCATGCAATTTAGCAGTTAATTAGGCACGCAATAAGGGCAGGCAAATAGGCAGGCAATCAGGCAGGCAATTAGGCACGCAATTAGGCAATAAATTAGACAATTAATTAGGCAGGCAATTAGGCAGATAATTAGGCAGGCAATCAGGCAGGCAATTAGGCAGGCAATTGAGCAGGCAATTTGGCAGGCAATAAGGCAGTTAATTAGGCAAGCAATTAGGCAGGC
Organism: Bacillus rossius redtenbacheri; assembly: GCF_032445375.1. Taxonomy (NCBI): domain Eukaryota; kingdom Metazoa; phylum Arthropoda; class Insecta; order Phasmatodea; family Bacillidae; genus Bacillus; species Bacillus rossius. Next base: position 26,381 of record NW_026962303.1, read on the forward strand.
AATTAGTAAGGTAATTAGGCAGGCAAGCAATTAGGCAGGAAAGCAATTAGGCAGGCAATTAGGCAGTTAATAAGGCAGTAAATTAAGCAGATAATAAGGGCAGGCAATAAGGCAGTTAATTAGGCAGGCAATTAGGCAGTTAATTAAGCAGGCAATAAGACAGTTAATTAGGGAAGCAATTAGGCAGGCAGGTAATTAGGCATGCAATTTAGCAGTTAATTAGGCAGGCAATAAGGTAGGCAAATAGGCAGGCAATCAGGCAGGCAATTAGGCAGGCAATTAAGCAGTTAATTAGGCAGGCAATTAGGCAGTTAATTTGGCAAACAATTAAGCAGGTAATTAGGCAACCTATTAGGCAGACAATTAGGCAGTTAATTGGGGTGGCAATTCGGTAGGCAATTAGGCTGGCAATTAGACAGGCAAATAGGCAAGCAATTAGGCAGTTAATTATGCAGGCAATCAAGCAGAAAATTAGGCAGGCAATTATGTTGGCAATTGGGCAGGCAGGCAATTAGGCAGGCAATTACGCAGGGAATAAGGCAGGCAATTAGGCAGGCAATTAGCCTGGCATTTAGACAGGTAATTAGGCAAGCAATTAGGCAGTTGATTAGGCAGGCAATTAGGCAGGCAAATAGGTAGGCAATTAAGCAGGAAATTAGGCAGTTAATTAGGCAGGCAATTAGGCAGGTAGGCAAAAAGGCACTCAATTAGGCAATTAATTAGGCAATTAAGTAGGCAGGCAATAAGGCAGGCAATTAGGCAGGCAATTAGGCAGGCAGTTAGGCAGGTAATTAGACAGGCAATTAGGCAGGCAATTAGGCAGGCAATTAGGCAGATAATTAGGCAGGCAATTAGGCAGTTAATTAGGCAGGCAATTAGGCAGTTAATTAGGCAGGCAATTAGGCAGTTAATTAGGCAAGCAATTAGGCAGGCAATTAAGCAGGCAATTAGTCAGGCAAGTAATTAGGCAGGTAATTAGGCAGTTAATTAGGTAGGCAAATAGGCAGATTATTAGGCAGGCAATAAGGCAGGCAATTAGGCAGGCAATTAGGCAGGTAGGCAAAAAGGCACTCAATTAGGCAATTAATTAGGCAATTAATTAGGCAGGCAATAAGGCAGGCAATAAGGCAGGCAATTAGGCAGGCAGTTAGGCAGGCAATAAGGCAGGTAAATAGGCAGTTAATTAGGGCAGGTAATTAGGCAGTTAATAGGGCAGGCAATTCGCAGGGCAATTAGGCAGGCAGTTAGGCAGGCAATTAAACAGTTAATTAGGCTGGCATTTAGGCAGTTAATTAAGCAGGCAATAAGACAGTAAATTAGGGAAGCAATTAGGCAGGGCAGGTAATTAGGCATGCAATTTAGCAGTTAATTAGGCAGGCAATAAGGCAGGCAAAAATGGCAGGCAATCAGGCAGGCAATTAGGCACGCAATTAGGCAATTAATTAGACAATAATTAGGCAGGCAATAAGGCAGGCAATTAGGCAGGCAATTAGGCAGGCAGTTAGGCAGGCAATTAGGCAGCCAATTATGCAGCCAATTAGGCAGTTAATTAGGCAGGCAATTAAGCACTCAATTAGGCAGGCAAGCAATTAGGCAGGCAATTAGGCAGTTAATTAGGCAGTAAATTAGGCAGATAATTAGGCTGGCAATAAGGCAGTTAGTTAGGCAGGCAATTAGGCAGGCAATTAAGCAGGCAATTAGGCAGGCAATAAGCAGTTAATTAGACAGGCAATTAGGCAGGCAATAAGGCTGGCAATTAGGCAGTTAGTAAGGCAGGCTATTAGGCAGGCTATCAGGCAGTTAATAAGGCAGGCAATTAGGCAGTCAATAAGGAAGTTAATGGGGCAAGCAATTAGGCAGGCAATTAGGCAGTTAATTAGGCAGTAAATTAGGCAGTAAATTAGGCAGATAGTTAGGCAGGCAATAAGGCATTAATTAGGCAGGGCAATTAGGCATTTTATTAGGCAGGCAATTAGGCAGTTAATTAGGCAGGCGATTAGGCAGGTAATTAAGTAGGCACTTAGGCAGTTAATCAGGCAGGTTATTAAGCAGGCAATTAGGCAGTTAATTAGGCAGGCAATTAGGCATTTTATTAGGCAGGCAATTAGGCAGGCAATTAGGCATTTTATTAGGCCGGCAATTAGGCAGGCAATTAGGCAGTTATTTAGGCAGACAATTAAGCAGGCAATTAGGCAGGCAATAAGGCAAGCAATTAGGCAGGCAATGAGGCAGGCAATTAGGCAGATAAGTAGGCAGGCAATTAGGCAGGCAATAAGGCAGTTTAATTAGGCGGGTAATTAGGCAGGCAGATAGGCAGTTAATAAGGCAGGCAATAAAGCAGGCAATAAGGCTGTTAATAAGCAGGCAATTAGGCAGTTAATTGGGCAGGCAATTAGGCAGTTAATTAGGCAGGCAGCTAGGCAGTTAATTAGGAAGGCAATTAAGCAGGCAATTAGGAAGTTAATTAGGCAGGCAATTAGGCATTTAATTAGGCAGGCAATTTGGCATTAATTTGGCAGGCAATTAGGCAGGCAATTAGGCAGGCAATTAGGCAGGCAATTAGGCAGGCGTTTAGGGAGGCAATTAGGCAGGGCAATTAGGCAGTTAATTAGGCAGTTAATTACGCATTTAATTAGGCAGGCAATTCGGCAGTTAATTAGGCAGGCAATTAGGCAGTTAATTAGGCAGGCAATTAAACAGGCAATTAGGAAGTTAATTAGGCAGGCAATTAGGCAGTTAATTAGGCAGGCAATTAGGCAGTTAATTAGGCAGGCAATTAGGCAGTTAATTAGGAAGGCAATTAAGCAGGCAATTAGGAAGTTAATTAGGCAGGCAATTAGGCATTTAATTAGGCAGGCAATTTGGCATTTAATTTGGCAGGCAATTAGGCAGGCAATTAGTCAGGCAATTAGGCAGTAAATAAGGCAGGCGTTTAGGGAGGCTATTAGGCAGGCAATTAGGCGGGCAATTAGGCAGATAATTAGGCACAAAATAAGCAGTTAATGAGGCAGTTAATTAGGTAGGCAATTAGGCATGCAATTAGGAAATTAGTTAGGCAGGCAATAAGGCAGGCAATTAAGCAGGCAATAAGGCAGGCTTTTAGGCAGCAATTAGGCAGTTAATTAGGCGGGTAATTAGGCAGGCAGTTAGGCAGTTAATTAGGCAGGCAATTAGGCAGGCAATCAGGCTCTTTATTATGCAGGCAATTAGGCAGTTAATAATACAGGCAATTAGGCAGTCAATTAGGCAGGAAATAAGGCAGTTAATTAGGCAGGCAATTAGGCATTTAATTAGGCAGGCAATTAGGCAGTTAATTAGGCAGGCAATTAGGCAGTTAATTAGGCAAGCAATTAGGCAGGAAATTAGGCAGTTAATTAGGGCAGGCAATTAGGCAGTTAATTTGGCAGCCAATTAGGCAGTTAATAAGGCAGGCAATAAGGCTGTTAATTAGGCATGCAATTAGGCAGTTAATTAGGCAGGCAAATAGGCAGGCAATTAGTTAGTCAATTAGGCAGGCAATTAGGAAGATAAATTAGCAGTTAATGAGGCAGTTAATTAGGTAGGCAATTAGGCATGCAATTAATTAGGCAGGCAATAAGGCAGGCAATTAGGCATCCAGTTAGGCAGGTAATTAGGCAGGCAATTAGGCAGGCAATAAGGCTCTTAATTAAGCAGGCAATTAGGCAGTTAATAAGACAGGCAATTAGGCGGTCAATTAGGCAGGAGATAAGGCAGTTAATTAGGCAGGCAATTAGGCAGGCAATTAGGCAGTTAATTAGGCAGTTAATTATGCAGGCAATTAGGCAGTTAATTAGGCAGTTATTTAGGCAGGCAATTAGGCAGTTAATTAGGCGGGTAATTAGGCAGGCAGATAGGCAGTTAAATTAGGCAGGCAATAAAGCAGGCAATAAGGCTCTTAATTAAGCAGGCAATTAGGCAGATAATTAGGCAGGCAATTAGGCAGTTAATTAGGCAGGCAATTAGGCAGTTAATTAGGTAGGCAATTAAGCAGGCAATTAGGAAGTTAATCAGGCAGGCAATTAGGCATTTAATTAAGCAGGCAATTAGGCATTTAATTAGGCAGGCAATTAGGCAGGCATTTAGGGAGTTAATTAGGCAGGCAATTAGGCATTTAATTAGGCAGGCAATTTGGAATTTAATTAGGCAGGCAATTAGGCAGGAAAATTAGGCAGTTAATTAGGAATTTAATTAGGCAGGCAATCAGGCAGTTAATTAGGCAGGCAATTAGGCAGTTAATTAGGCAGGCAATTAGGCAGGTAATTAGGCAGTTAATTAGGCAGGCATTTAGGGAGGCAATTAGGCAGATAATTAGGCAGGCAATTAGGCATTTAATTAGGCAGGCAATTAGGCATTTAATTTGGCAGGCAATTAGGCAGGCAATTATGCAGGCAATTATGCAGGCAATTAGGCAGCGCAATTAGGCAGGCAATTCGGCAGGCAATTTGGCAGGCAATTAGGCAGTTAATAAGGCAGGCAATAAGGCTGTTAATTAGGAATGCAATTAGGCAGGCAAATAGGCAGGCAATTAGTTAGTCAATTAGGCAGGCAATTAGGAAGATAAATAAGCAGTTAATGAGGCTGTTAATTAGGTAGGCAATTAGGCATGCAATTAATTAGGCAGGCAATAAGGCAGGCAATTATGCAGGCAATAAGGCAGGCTTTTAGGCAGGCAATTAGGCAGTTAATTAGGCGGGTAATTAGGCAGGCAGTTAGGCAGGTAATTAGGCAGGCAATTAGGCTCTTAATTAAGCAGGATTAAGGCAGTTAATATGACAGGCAATTAGGCAGTCAATTAGGCAGGAAATAAGGCAGTTAATTAGGCAGGCAATTAGGCATGCAATTAGGCAGTTAATTAGGCAGTTAATTAGGCAAGCAATTAGGCAGTTAATTATGCAGGCAATCAAGCAGAAAATTAGGCAGGCAATTATGTTGGCAATTGGGCAGGCAGGCAATTAGGCAGGCAATTACGCAGGGAATAAGGCAGGCAATTAGGCAGGCAATTAGCCTGGCATTTAGACAGGTAATTAGGCAAGCAATTAGGCAGTTGATTAGGCAGGCAATTAGGCAGGCAAATAGGTAGGCAATTAAGCAGGAAATTAGGCAGTTAATTAGGCAGGCAATTAGGCAGGTAGGCAAAAAGGCACTCAATTAGGCAATTAATTAGGCAATTAATTAGGCAGGCAATAAGGCAGGCAATTAGGCAGGCAATTAGGCAGGCAGTTAGGCAGGTAATTAGACAGGCAATTAGGCAGGCAATTAGGCAGGCAATTAGGCAGATAATTAGGCAGGCAATTAGGCAGTTAATTAGGCAGGCAATTAGGCAGTTAATTAGGCAGGCAATTAGGCAGTTAATTAGGCAAGCAATTAGGCAGGCAATTAAGCAGGCAATTAGTCAGGCAAGCAATTAGGCAGGTAATTAGGCAGTTAATTAGGTAGGCAAATAGGCAGATTATTAGGCAGGCAATAAGGCAGGCAATTAGGCAGGCAATTAGGCAGGTAGGCAAAAAGGCACTCAATTAGGCAATTAATTAGGCAATTAATTAGGCAGGCAATAAGGCAGGCAATTAGGCAGGCAATTAGGCAGGCAGTTAGGCAGGCAATAAGGCAGGTAAATAGGCAGTTAATTAGGCAGGCAATTAGGCAGAGAATTACGTAGGCACTTAGGCAGTTAATTAGGCAGGCTATTAAGCAGGCAATTAGGCATGTAATTAGGCAGGCAATTAGGCATTTTATTAGGCAGGCAATTATGCATTTTATTAGGCAGGCAATTAGGCAGTTAATTAGGCAGGCAATTAGGCAGGTAATTAAGTAGGCACTTAGGCAGTTAATCAGGCAGGCTATTAAGCAGGCAATTAGGCAATTAATTAGGCAGGCAATTAGGCATTTTATTAGGCAGGCAATTAGGCATTTTATTAGGCCGGCAATTAGGCAGGCAATTAGGCAGTTATTTAGGCAGACAATTAAGTAGGCAATTAGGCAGGCAATAAGGCAAGCAATTAGGCAGGCAATGAGGCAGGCAATTAGGCAGATAAGTAGGCAGGCAATTAGGCAGGCAATAAGGCAGTTAATTAGGCGGGAAATTAGGCAGGCAGATAGGCAGTTAATTAGGCAGGCAATAAAGCAGGCAATAAGGCTGTTAATAAGCAGGCAATTAGGCAGTTAATTGGGCAGGCAATTAGGCAGTTAATTAGGCAGGCAATTAAGCAGACAATTAAGCAGGCACTTAGGCAGGCAATTAGGCAAGCAATTAGGCAGGCAATTAGGCAGGCAATTAGGCAGATAATAAGGCAGGCAATTAGGCACGCAATAAGGCAGTTAATTAGGCGGGTAATTAGGCAGGCAGATAGGCAGTTAATTAGGCAGGCAATAAAGCAGGCATAAGGCTGTTTATAAAGCAAGCAATTAGGCAGTTAATTAGGCAGGCAATTAGGCAGTTAATTAGGCAGGCAATTAGGCAGTAAATTAGGAAGGCAATTAGGAAGTTAATTTGGCAGGCAATTAGGCAGTTAATTAGGAAGGCAATATAGCAGGCAATTAGGAAGTTAATTAGGCAGGCAATTAGCCATTTAATTAGGCAGGCAATTTGGCATTTAATTTGGCAGGCAATTAGGCAGGCGATTAGGCAGGCGATTAGGCAGATAATTAGGCAGGAAATTAGGCAGTTAATTAGGCATTTAATTAGGCAGGCAATTAGGCAGTTAATTAGGCAGGAAATTAGGCAGTTAATTAGGCAAGCAATTAGGCAGTTAATTAGGCAGGCGTTTAGGGAGGCAATTAGGCAGATAATTAGGCAGGCAATTAGGCATTTAATTAGGCAGGCAGTTAGGCATTTAATTAGGCAGGCAGTTAGGCATTTAATTAGGCAGGCAATTAGGCATTTAATTAGGCAGGCAATTAGGCAGGCAATTAGTTAGTCAATTAGGCAGGCAATTAGGAAGATAAATAAGCAGTTAATGAGGCACTTAATTAGGTAGGCAATTAGGCATGCAATTATTTAGGCAGGCCTAAGGCAGGCAATTAAGCAGGCAATAAGGCAGGCTTTTAGGCAGGCAATTAGGCAGTTAATTAGGCGGGTAATTCGGCAGGCAGTTAGGCAGTTAATTAGGCAGGCAATTAGGCAGGCAATAAGGCTCTTAATTAAGCAGGCAATTAGGCAGTTAATTAGGCAGGCAATTAGGCAGTTAATTAGGCAGGCAATTAGGCAGTTAATTAGGAAGGCAATTAAGCAGGCAATTAGGAAGTTAATTAGGCAGGCAATTAGGCATTTAATTAGGCAGGCAATTTGGCATTTAATTTGGCAGGCAATTAGGCAGGCAATTAGGCAGGCAATTAGGCAGTAAATAAGGCTGGCGTTTAGGGAGGCTATTAGGCAGGCAATTAGGCAGGCAATTAGGCAGATAATTAGGCAGGCAATTAGGCAGTTAATTAGGCAGGCAATTAGGCAGTTAATTAGGAAGGCAATTAAGCAGGCAATTAGGAAGTTAATTAGGCAGGCAATTAGGCATTTAATTAGGCAGGCAATTTGGCATTTAATGAGGCAGGCAATTAGGCAGGCAATTAGGGAGTTAATTAGGCAGGCAATTAGGCATTTAATTAGGCAGGCAATTTGGAATTTAATTAGGCAGGCAATTAGGCAGGAAATTAGGCAGTTAATTAGGAATTTAATTAGGCAGGCAATCAGGCAGTTAATTAGGCAGGCAATTAGGCAGTTAATTAGGCAGGCAATTAGGCAGGTAATTAGGCAGTTAATTAAGCAGGCATTTAGGGAGGCAATTAGGCAGATAATTAGGCAGGCAATTAGGCATTTAATTAGGCAGGCAATTAGGCATTTAATTTGGCAGGCAATTAGGCAGGCAATTAGGCAGGCAATTATGCAGGCAATTAGGCAGTTAATTAGGCAGGCAATTCGGCAGGCAATTAGGCAGGCAATTAGGCAGTTAATTTGGCAGGCAATTAGGCAGTTAATAAGGCAGGCAATTAGGCTGTTAATTAGGAATGCAATTAGGCAGGCAAATAGGCAGGCAATTAGTTAGTCAATTAGGCAGGCAATTAGGAAGATAAATAAGCAGTTAATGAGGCAGTTAATTAGGTAGGCAATTAGGCATGCAATTAATTAGGCAGGCAATAAGGCAGGAAATTATGCAGGATATAAGGCAGGCTTTTAGGCAGGCAATTAGGCAGTTAATTAGGCGGGTAATTAGGCAGGCTGTTAGGCAGGTAATTAGGCAGGCAATTAAGCTCTTAATTAAGCAGGCAATTAGGCAGTTAATATGACAGGCAATTAGGCAGTCAATTAGGCAGGAAATAAGGCAGTTAATTAGGCAGGCAATTAGGCATGCAATTAGGCAGTTAATTAGGCAGTTAATTAGGCAGGCAATTAGGCATTAATTAAGCAGGCAATTAGGCAGTTAATTAGGCAGACAATTAGGCAGTTAATTAGGCGGGTAATTAGGCAGGCAGATAGGCTGTTAATTATGCAGGCAATTAAGCTGTTAATAAGCAGGCAATTAGCCAGGCAATTAGGCAGGCAATTAGGCAGGCAATTAGGCAGTCAATTAGGCACGAAATAAGGCAGTTAATTAGGCAGGCAATTAGGCTGTTAATTAAGCTGTCAATTAGGCAGTTAATAAGACAGGCAATTAGGAAGGCAATTAGGCAGTCAATTAGGCAGGAAATAAGGCAGTTAATTAGGCAGGCAATAAGGCAGTTAATAGGGCAGGCAATTCGCAGGGCAATTAGGCAGGCAATTAGGCAGGCAATTAAACAGTTAATTAGGCAGGCAATTAGGCAGTTAATTAAGCAGGCAATAAGACAGTAAATTAGGGAAGCAATTAGGCAGGCAGGTAATTAGGCATGCAATTTAGCAGTTAATTAGGCAGGCAATAAGGCAGGCAAATAGGCAGGCAATCAGGCAGGCAATTAGGCACGCATTTAGGCAATTAATTAGACAATTAATTAGGCAGGCAATAAGGCAGGCAATTAGGCAGGCAATTAGGCAGGCAGTTAGGCAGGCAATTAGGCAGCCAATTATGCAGCCAATTAGGCAGTTAATTAGGCAGGCAATTAAGCACTCAATTAGGCAGGCAAGCAATTAGGCAGGCAATTATGCAGTTAATTAGGCAGTAAATTAGGCAGATAATTAGGCTGGCAATAAGGCAGTTAGTTAGGCAGGCAATTAGGCAGGCAATTAAGCAGGCAATTAGGCAGGCAATAACCAGTTAATTAGACAGGCAATTAGGCAGGCAATAAGGCTGGCAATTAGGCAGTTAGTAAGGCAGGCTATTAGGCAGGCTATCAGGCAGTTAATAAGGCAGGCAATTAGGCAGTCAATAAGGCAAGCAATTAGGCAGGCAATGAGGCAGGCAATTAGGCAGATAAGTAGGCAGGCAATTAAGCAGGCAATAAGGCAGTTAATTAGGCAGGCAATTAAGCACTCAATTAGGCAGGCAAGCAATTAGGCAGGCAATTATGCAGTTAATTAGGCAGTAAATTAGGCAGATAGTTAGGCAGGCAATAAGGCATTTAATTAGGCAGGCAATTAGGCATTTTATTAGGCAGGCAATTAGGCAGTTAATTAGGCAGGCGATTAGGCAGGTAATTAAGTAGGCACTTAGGCAGTTAATCAGGCAGGTTAATAAGCAGGCAATTAGGCAGTTAATTAGGCAGGCAATTAGGCATTTTATTAGGCAGGCAATTAGGCAGGCAATTAGGCATTTTATTAGGCCGGCAATTAGGCAGGCAATTAGGCAGTTATTTAGGCAGACAATTAAGCAGGCAATTAGGCAGGCAATAAGGCAAGCAATTAGGCAGGCAATGAGGCAGGCAATTAGGCAGATAAGTAGGCAGGCAATTAAGCAGGCAATAAGGCAGTTAATTAGGCGGGTAATTAGGCAGGCAGATAGGCAGTTAATTAGGCAGGCAATAAAGCAGGCAATAAAGCTGTTAATAAGCAGGCAATTAGGCAGTTAATTGGGCAGGCAATTAGGCAGTTAATTAGGCAGGCAGCTAGGCAGTTAATTAGGAAGGCAAAAAGCAGGCAATTAGGAAGTTAATTAGGCAGGCAATTAGGCATTTAATTAGGCAGGCAATTTGGCATTTAATTTGGCAGGCAATTAGGCAGGCAATTAGGCAGATAATTAGGCAGGCGTTTAGGGAGGCAATTAGGCAGGCAATTAGGCAGTTAATTAGGCAGTTAATTACGCATTTAATTAGGCAGGCAATTCGGCAGTTAATTAGGCAGGCAATTAGGCATTTAATTAGGCAGGCAATTAGGCATTTAATTTGGCAGGCAATTAGGCAGGCAATTAGGCAGGCAATTATGCAGGCAATTAGGCAGTTAATTAGGCAGGCAATTCGGCAGGCAATTAGGCAGGCAATTAGGCAGTTAATTTGGCAGGCAATTAGGCAGTTAATAAGGCAGGCAATTAGGCTGTTAATTAGGAATGCAATTAGGCAGGCAAATAGGCAGGCAATTAGTTAGTCAATTAGGCAGGCAATTAGGAAGATAAATAAGCAGTTAATGAGGCAGTTAATTAGGTAGGCAATTAGGCATGCAATTAATTAGGCAGGCAATAAGGCAGGAAATTATGCAGGATATAAGGCAGGCTTTTAGGCAGGCAATTAGGCAGTTAATTAGGCGGGTAATTAGGCAGGCTGTTAGGCAGGTAATTAGGCAGGCAATTAAGCTCTTAATTAAGCAGGCAATTAGGCAGTTAATATGACAGGCAATTAGGCATTCAATTAGGCAGGAAATAAGGCAGTTAATTAGGCAGGCAATTAGGCATGCAATTAGGCAGTTAATTAGGCAGTTAATTAGGCAGGCAATTAGGCATTAATTAAGCAGGCAATTAGGCAGTTAATTAGGCAGACAATTAGGCAGTTAATTAGGCGGGTAATTAGGCAGGCAGATAGGCTGTTAATTATGCAGGCAATTAAGCTGTTAATAAGCAGGCAATTAGCCAGGCAATTAGGCAGGCAATTAGGCAGGCAATTAGGCAGTCAATTAGGCACGAAATAAGGCAGTTAATTAGGCAGGCAATTAGGCTGTTAATTAAGCTGTCAATTAGGCAGTTAATAAGACAGGCAATTAGGAAGGCAATTAGGCAGTCAATTAGGCAGGAAATAAGGCAGTTAATTAGGCAGGCAATAAGGCAGTTAATAGGGCAGGCAATTCGCAGGGCAATTAGGCAGGCAATTAGGCAGGCAATTAAACAGTTAATTAGGCAGGCAATTAGGCAGTTAATTAAGCAGGCAATAAGACAGTAAATTAGGGAAGCAATTAGGCAGGCAGGTAATTAGGCATGCAATTTAGCAGTTAATTAGGCAGGCAATAAGGCAGGCAAATAGGCAGGCAATCAGGCAGGCAATTAGGCACGCAATTAGGCAATTAATTAGACAATTAATTAGGCAGGCAATAAGGCAGGCAATTAGGCAGGCAATTAGGCAGGCAGTTAGGCAGGCAATTAGGCAGCCAATTATGCAGCCAATTAGGCAGTTAATTAGGCAGGCAATTAAGCACTCAATTAGGCAGGCAAGCAATTAGGCAGGCAATTATGCAGTTAATTAGGCAGTAAATTAGGCAGATAATTAGGCTGGCAATAAGGCAGTTAGTTAGGCAGGCAATTAGGCAGGCAATTAAGCAGGCAATTAGGCAGGCAATAACCAGTTAATTAGACAGGCAATTAGGCAGGCAATAAGGCTGGCAATTAGGCAGTTAGTAAGGCAGGCTATTAGGCAGGCTATCAGGCAGTTAATAAGGCAGGCAATTAGGCAGTCAATAAGGCAAGCAATTAGGCAGGCAATGAGGCAGGCAATTAGGCAGATAAGTAGGCAGGCAATTAAGCAGGCAATAAGGCAGTTAATTAGGCAGGCAATTAAGCACTCAATTAGGCAGGCAAGCAATTAGGCAGGCAATTATGCAGTTAATTAGGCAGTAAATTAGGCAGATAGTTAGGCAGGCAATAAGGCATTTAATTAGGCAGGCAATTAGGCATTTTATTAGGCAGGCAATTAGGCAGTTAATTAGGCAGGCGATTAGGCAGGTAATTAAGTAGGCACTTAGGCAGTTAATCAGGCAGGTTAATAAGCAGGCAATTAGGCAGTTAATTAGGCAGGCAATTAGGCATTTTATTAGGCAGGCAATTAGGCAGGCAATTAGGCATTTTATTAGGCCGGCAATTAGGCAGGCAATTAGGCAGTTATTTAGGCAGACAATTAAGCAGGCAATTAGGCAGGCAATAAGGCAAGCAATTAGGCAGGCAATGAGGCAGGCAATTAGGCAGATAAGTAGGCAGGCAATTAAGCAGGCAATAAGGCAGTTAATTAGGCGGGTAATTAGGCAGGCAGATAGGCAGTTAATTAGGCAGGCAATAAAGCAGGCAATAAAGCTGTTAATAAGCAGGCAATTAGGCAGTTAATTGGGCAGGCAATTAGGCAGTTAATTAGGCAGGCAGCTAGGCAGTTAATTAGGAAGGCAATAAGCAGGCAATTAGGAAGTTAATTAGGCAGGCAATTAGGCATTTAATTAGGCAGGCAATTTGGCATTTAATTTGGCAGGCAATTAGGCAGGCAATTAGGCAGATAATTAGGCAGGCGTTTAGGGAGGCAATTAGGCAGGCAATTAGGCAGTTAATTAGGCAGTTAATTACGCATTTAATTAGGCAGGCAATTCGGCAGTTAATTAGGCAGGCAATTAGGCAGTTAATTAGGCAGGCAATTAGGCAGTTAATTAGGCAAGCAATTAGGCAGGAAATTAGGCAGTTAATTAGGCAGGCAATTAGGCAGTTAATTTGGCAGCCAATAAGGCAGTTAATAAGGCAGGCAATAAGGCTGTTAATTAGGCATGCAATTAGGCAGTTAATTAGGCAGGCAAATAGGCAGGCAATTAGTTAGTCAATTAGGCAGGCAATTAGGAAGATAAATTAGCAGTTAATGAGGCAGTTAATTAGGTAGGCAATTAGGCATGCAATTAATTAGGCAGGCAATAAGGCAGGCAATTAGGTGTCCAGTTAGGCAGGTAATTAGGCAGGCAATTAGGCAGGCAATAAGGCTCTTAATTAAGCAGGCAATTAGGCAGTTAATAAGACAGGCAATTAGGCAGTCAATTAGGCAGGAGATAAGGCAGTTAATTAGGCAGTTAATTAGGCAGGCAATTAGGCAGTTAATTAGGCAGTTATTTAGGCAGGCAATTAGGCAGTTAATTAGGCGGGTAATTAGGCAGGCAGATAGGCAGTTAATTAGGCAGGCAATAAAGCAGGCAATAAGGCTCTTAATTAAGCAGGCAATTAGGCAGATAATTAGGCAGGCAATTAGGCAGTTAATTAGGCAGGCAATTAGGCAGTTAATTAGGCAGGCAATCAGGCAGTTAATTAGGCAGGCAATTAGGCAGTTAATTAGGCAGGCAATTAGGCAGGTAATTAGGCAGTTAATTAGGCAGACGTTTAGGGAGGCAATTAGGCAGGCAATTAGGCAAGCAATAAGGCAGTTAATTAGGCAGGAAATTAAGCAGGAAATTAGGCAGGCAATTATGCAGGCAATTGAGCATGCAGACAATTAGGCAGGCAATTAGGCAGGCAATTAGGCATTTTATTAGGCCGGCAATTAGGCAGGCAATTAGGCAGTTATTTAGGCAGACAAATAAGCAGGCAATTAGGCAGGCACAAATGCAAGCAATTAGGCAGGCAATGAGGCAGGCAATTAGGCAGATAATTAGGCAGGCAATTAGGCAGGCAATAAGGCAGTTAATTAGGCGGGTAATTAGGCAGGCAGATAGGCATTTAATTAGGCAGGCAATAAAGCAGGCAATAAGGCTGTTAATAAGCAGGCAATTAGGCAGTTAATTAGGCAGGCAATTAGGCAGTTAATTAGGCAGGCAGCTAGGCATTTAATTAGGAAGGCAATTTGGCATTTAATTTGGCAGGCAATTAGGCAGGCAATTAGGCAGTTAATTAGGCAGACGTTTAGGGAGGCAATTAGGCAGGCAATTAGGCAAGCAATAAGGCAGTTAATTAGGCAGGAAATTAAGCAGGAAATTAGGCAGGCAATTATGCAGGCAATTGAGCATGCAGACAATTAGGCAGGCAATTAGGCAGGGAATAAGGCAGGCAATTAGGCAGGCAATTAGCCTGGCATTTAGACAGGCAATTAGGCATGCAATTAGGCAGTTAATAAGGCAGGCAAATAGGCAGGCAATTAAGCAGGCAATTAGGCAGTTAATTAGGCAGGCAATTAGGCAGGTATTAAGCAGGCACAAGGAATGCAATTAGGCAGGCAGGCAATTAGGCAGGTAGGCAAAAATAAACTCAATTAGGCAATTAGTTAGGCAGGCAATAAGGCAGGCAATTAGGCAGGCAATTAGGCAGGCAGTTAGTCAGGCAGTTAGGCAGGTTATTAGACAGGCAATTAGGCAGGCAATTAGGCAGGCAATTGGGCAGGCAGACCATTAGGTAGGCAATTAGGCAGGGAATAAGGCAGGAAATTAGGCAGGCAATTAGCCTGGCATTTAGACAGGCAATTAGGCAAGCAATTAGGCAGTTAAATAGGCAGGCAATAAGGCTGTTAATTAGGCATGCAATTAGGCAGGCAAATAGGCAGGCAATTAGTTAGTCAATTAGGCAGGCAATTAGGAAGATAAATAAGCAGCTAATGAGGCAGTTAATTAGGTAGGCAATTAGGCATGCAATTAAGTAGGCAGGCAATAAGGCAGGCAATAAGGCAGGCAGTTAGGCAGGTAATAAGGCAAGCAATTAGGCAGGCAATAAGGCTCTTAATTAAGCAGGCAGTTAGGCAGTTAATAAGACAGGCAATTAGGCAGTCAATTAGGCAGGAAATAAGGCAGTTAATTTGGCAGGCAATTAGGCAGGCAATTAGGCAGTTAATTAGGCAGGCAATTAGGCAGTTATTTAGGCAGTTAATTAGGCAGGCAATTAGGCAGTTAATTAGGCGGGTAATTAGGCAAACAGATAGGCAGTTAATTAGGCAGGCAATTAAGCTGTAAATTAAGCAGGCAATTAGGCAGGCAATTAGGCAGTCAATTAGGCACGAAATAAGGCAGTTAATTAGGCAGGCAATTAGGCAGGCAATTAGGCTGTTAATTAAGCTGCCAATTAGGCAGTTAATAAGACAGGCAATTAGGAAGGCAATTAGGCAGTCAATTAGGCAGGAAATAAAGCAGTTAATTAGGCAGGCAATTAGATAGTTAATAAGGCAGGCAATTCGCAAGGCAATTAGGCAGGCAGTTAGGCAGGCAATTAGGCAGGCAATTTGGCAGGTAATTAAACAGTTAATTAGGCAGGCAAATAAACAGTTAATTAGGCAGGCAATTAGGCAGTTAATTAAGCAGGCAATCAGACAGTTAATTAGGGAAGCAATTAGGCAGGCAGGTAATTAGGCATGCAATTTAGCAGTTAATTAGGCAGGCAATAAGGCAGGCAAATAGGCAGGCAATCAGGCAGGCAATTAGGCACGCAATTAGGCAATTAATTAGACAATTAATTAGGCAGGCAATAAGGCAGGCAATTAGGCAGGCAATTAGGCAGGCAGTTAGGCAGGCAATTAGGCAGCCAATTAGGCAGTTAATTAGGCAGGCAATTAAGCACTCAATTAGGCAGGCAAGCAATTAGTCAGGCAATTAGGCAGTTAAGTAGGCAGTAAATTAGGCAGATAATTAGGCTGGCAATAAGGCAGTTAGTTAGGCAGGCAATTAGGCAGGCAATTAAGCAGGCAATTAGGCAGGCAATAAGGCAGTTAATTAGACAGGCAATTAGGCAGGCAATAAGGCAGGCAATTAGGCAGTTAGTAAGGCAGGCTATTAGGCAGGCTATCAGGCAGTTAATAAGGCAGGCAATTAGGAAGTCAATAAGGCAGTTAATTTGGCAAGCAATTAGGCAGGCAATTAGGCAGTTAATTTGGCAGTAAATTAGGCAGATAATTAGGCAGGCAATAAGGCAGTTAATTAGGCAGGCAATTAGGCATTTTATTAGGCAGGTAATGAGGCAGGCAATTAGACAGTTAATTAGGCAGGCAATTAGGCAGGCAATTAAGTAGGCACTTAGGCAGTTAATTAGGCAGGCTATTAAGCAGGCAATTAAGCAGTTAATTAGGCAGGTAATTAGGCATTTTATTAGGCAGGCAATTAGGCAGGCAGTTAGGCATTTTATAAGGCAGGCAATTAGGCAGGCAATTAGGCAGATAATTAGGCAGGCAATTAGGCAGGCAATAAGGCAGTTGATTAGGCGGGTAATTAGGCAGGCAGATAGGCAGTTAATTAGGCAGGCAATAAAGCAGGCAATAAGGATGTTAATTTAGCAGGCAATTAGGCATTCAATTAGGCAGGCAATTAGGAAGTTAATTAGGCAGTTAATTAGGAAGGCAATTAGGCAGGTATTAAGCAGGCTCTAGGAATGCAATTAGGCAGGCAGGCAATTAGGCAGGTAGGCAAAAATGCACTCAATTAGGCAATTAATTAGGCAGGCAATAAGGCAGGCAATTAGGCAGGCAGTTAGGCAGGCAATTAGGCAGGCAATTAGCAGGCAATTAGGCAGGCAATTAAGAAGGCATTTAGACAGGCAATTAGGCAAGCAATTAGGCAGTTAATTAGGCAGGCAATTAGGCAGGCAATTAAATAGGCACTTAGGCAGTTAATTAGGCAGGCAATAAGGCAGGCAATTAAGCAGTCAATAAGGCAGTTAATTAGGCAGGCTATTAAGCAGGCAATTAGGCAGTTATTAGGCAGGCAATTAGGCAATTTATTAGGCAGGCAATTAGGCAGGCAATTAGGCATTTTATTAGGCTGGCAATTAGGCAGGCAATTAGGCAGTAAATTAGGCAGGCAATTAAGCAGACAATTAAGCAGGCAATTAGGCAGGCAATTAGGCAAGCAATTAAGCAGGCAATGAGTCAGGCAAATAGGCAGATAATTAGGCAGGCAATTAGGCAGGCAATAAGGCAGTTAATTAGGTGTGTAATTAGGCAGGCAGATAGGCAGTTAATTAGGCAGGCAATAAAGCAGGCAATAAGGCTCTTAATTAAGCAGGCAATTAGGCAGATAATTAGGCAGGCAATTAGGCAGTTAATTAGGCAGGCAATTAGGCAGTTAATTAGGAAGGCAATTAAGCAGGCAATTAGGAAGTTAATTAGGCAGGCAATTAGGCATTTAATTAGGCAGGCAATTTGGCATGTAATGAGGCAGGCAATTAGGCAGGCAATTAGGGAGTTAATTAGGCAGGCAATTAGGCATTTAATTAGGCAGGCAATTTGGAATTTAATTAGGCAGGCAATTAAGCAGGAAATTAGGCAGTTAATTAGGAATTTAATTAGGCAGGCAATCAGGCAGTTAATTAGGCAGGCAATTAGGCAGTTAATTAGGCAGGCAATTAGGCAGGTAATTAGGCAGTTAATTAGGCAGGCATTTAGGGAGGCAATTAGGCAGATAATTAGGCAGGCAATTAGGCATTTAATTAGGCAGGCAATTAGGCATTTAATTTGGCAGGCAATTAGGCAGGCAATTAGGCAGGCAATTATGCAGGCAATTAGGCAGTTAATTAGGCAGGCAATTCGGCAGGCAATTAGGCAGGCAATTAGGCAGTTAATTTGGCAGGCAATTAGGCAGTTAATAAGGCAGGCAATAAGGCTGTTAATTAGGAATGCAATTAGGCAGGCAAATAGGCAGGCAATTAGTTAGTCAATTAGGCAGGCAATTAGGAAGATAAATAAGCAGTTAATGAGGCAGTTAATTAGGTGAGCAATTAGGCATGCAATTAATTAGGCAGGCAATAAGGCAGGCAATTATGCAGGCAATAAGGCAGGCTTTTAGGCAGGCAATTAGGCAGTTAATTAGGCGGGTAATTAGGCAGGCAGTTAGGCAGGTAATTAGGCAGGCAATTAGGCTCTTAATTAAGCAGGCAATTAGGCAGTTTATATGACAGGCAATTAGGCAGTCAATTAGGCAGGAAATAAGGCAGTTAATTAGGCAGGCAATTAGGCATGCAATTAGGCAGTTAATTAGGCAGTTAATTAGGCAGGCAATTAGGCATTAATTAAGCAGGCAATTAGGCAGTTAATTAGGCAGTTAATTAGGCAGACAATTAGGCATTTAATTAGGCGGGTAATTAGGCAGGCAGATAGGCTGTTAATTATGCAGGCAATTAAGCTGTTAATAAGCAGGCAATTAGGCAGGCAATTAGGCAGGCAATTAGGCAGTCAATTAGGCACGAAATAAGGCAGTTAATTAGGCAGGCAATTAGGCTGTTAATTAAGCTGTCAATTAGGCAGTTAATAAGACAATCAATTAGGAAGGCAATTAGGCAGTCAATTAGGCAGGAAATAAGGCAGTTAATTAGGCAGGCAATTAGGCAGTTAATAAGGCAGGCAATCCGCAGGGCAATTAGGCAGGCAATTAGGCAGGCAATTAAACAGTTAATTAGGCAGGCAATTAGGCAGTTAATTAAGCAGGCAATAAGACAGTAAATTAGGGAAGCAATTAGGCAGGCAGGTAATTAGGCATCCAATTTAGCAGTTAATTAGGCAGGCAATAAGACAGGCAAATAGGCAGGCAATCAGGCAGGCAATTAGGCACGCAATTAGGCAATTAATTAGACAATTAATTAGGCAGGCAATAAGGCTGGCAATTAGGCAGGCAATTAGGCAGGCAGTTAGGCAGGCAATTAGGCAGCCAATTATGCAGCCAATTAGGCAGTTAATTAGGCAGGCAATTAAGCACTCAATTAGGCAGGCAAGCAATTAGGCAGGCAATTAGGCAGTTAATTAGGCAGTAAATTAGGCAGATAATTAGGCTGGCAATAAGGCAGTTAGTTAGGCAGGCAATTAGGCAGTCAATTAAGCAGGCAATTAGGCAGGCAATAAGCAGTTAATTAGACAGGCAATTAGGCAGGCAATAAGGCTGGCAATAAGCAGTTAGTAAGGCAGGCTATTAGGCAGGCTATCAGGCAGTTAATAAGGCAGGCAATTAGGCAGTCAATAAGGCAGTTAATTGGGCAAGCAATTAGGCAGGCAATTAGGCAGTTAATTAGGCAGTAAATTAGGCAGATAATTAGGCTGGCAATAAGGCAGTTAATTAGGCAGGCAATTAGGCATTTTTTAGGCAGTTAATTAGGCAGGCAATTAGGCAGGTAATTAATTAGGCACTTAAGCAGTTAATCAAGCAGGCTATTAAGCAGGCAATTAATTAGGCAGGCAATTAGGCATTTTATTAGGCAGGCAATTAGGCAGGCAATTAGGCATTTTATTAGGCCGGCAATTAGGCAGGCAATTAGGCAGTTATTTAGGCAGACAATTAAGCAGGCAATTAGGCAGGCACAAATGCAAGCAATTAGGCAGTTAATGAGGCAGGCAATTAGGCAGATAATTAGGCAGGCAATTAGGCAGGCAATAAGGCAGTTAATTAGGCGGGTAATTAGGCAGGCAGATAGGCATTTAATTAGGCAGGCAATAAAGCAGGCAATAAGGCTGTTAATAAGCAGGCAATTAGGCAGTTAATTGGGCAGGCAATTAGGCAGTTAATTAGTCAGGCAGCTAGGCATTTAATTAGGAAGGCAATTTGGCATTTAATTTGGCAGGCAATTAGGCAGGCAATTAGGCAGTTAATTAGGCAGGCGTTTAGGGAGGCAATTAGGCAGGCAATTAGGCAAGCAATAAGGCAGTTAATTAGGCAGGAAATTAAGCAGGAAATTAGGCAGGCAATTATGCAGGCAATTGAGCATGCAGACAATTAGGCAGGCAATTAGGCAGGGAATAAGGCAGGCAATTAGGCAGGCAATTAGCCTGGCATTTAGACAGGCAATTAGGCATGCAATTAGGCAGTTAATAAGGCAGGCAAATAGGCAGGCAATTAAGCAGGCAATTAGGCAGTTAATTAGGCAGGCAATTAGGCAGGTATTAAGCAGGCACAAGGAATGCAATTAGGCAGGCAGGCAATTAGGCAGGTAGGCAAAAATAAACTCAATTAGGCAATTAGTTAGGCAGGCAATAAGGCAGGCAATTAGGCAGGCAATTAGGCAGGCAGTTAGTCAGGCAGTTAGGCAGGTTATTAGACAGGCAATTAGGCAGGCAATTAGGCAGGCAATTGGGCAGGCAGACCATTAGGTAGGCAATTAGGCAGGGAATAAGGCAGGAAATTAGGCAGGCAATTAGTTTGGCATTTAGACAGGCAATTAGGCAAGCAATTAGGCAGTTAAATAGGCAGGCAATAAGGCTGTTAATTAGGCATGCAATTAGGCAGGCAAATAGGCAGGCAATTAGTTAGTCAATTAGGCAGGCAATTAGGAAGATAAATAAGCAGCTAATGAGGCAGTTAATTAGGTAGGCAATTAGGCATGCAATTAAGTAGGCAGGCAATAAGGCAGGCAATAAGGCAGGCAGTTAGGCAGGTAATAAGGCAAGCAATTAGGCAGGCAATAAGGCTCTTAATTAAGCAGGCAGTTAGGCAGTTAATAAGACAGGCAATTAGGCAGTCAATTAGGCAGGAAATAAGGCAGTTAATTTGGCAGGCAATTAGGCAGGCAATTAGGCAGTTAATTAGGCAGTTAATTAGGCAGGCAATTAGGCAGTTATTTAGGCAGTTAATTAGGCAGGCAATTAGGCAGTTAATTAGGCGGGTAATTAGGCAAACAGATAGGCAGTTAATTAGGCAGGCAATTAAGCTGTAAATTAAGCAGGCAATTAGGCAGGCAATTAGGCAGTCAATTAGGCACGAAATAAGGCAGTTAATTAGGCAGGCAATTAGGCAGGCAATTAGGCTGTTAATTAAGCTGCCAATTAGGCAGTTAATAAGACAGGCAATTAGGAAGGCAATTAGGCAGTCAATTAGGCAGGAAATAAAGCAGTTAATTAGGCAGGCAATTAGATAGTTAATAAGGCAGGCAATTCGCAAGGCAATTAGGCAGGCAGTTAGGCAGGCAATTAGGCAGGCAATTTGGCAGGTAATTAAACAGTTAATTAGGCAGGCAAATAAACAGTTAATTAGGCAGGCAATTAGGCAGTTAATTAAGCAGGCAATCAGACAGTTAATTAGGGAAGCAATTAGGCAGGCAGGTAATTAGGCATGCAATTTAGCAGTTAATTAGGCAGGCAATAAGGCAGGCAAATAGGCAGGCAATCAGGCAGGCAATTAGGCACGCAATTAGGCAATTAATTAGACAATTAATTAGGCAGGCAATAAGGCAGGCAATTAGGCAGGCAATTAGGCAGGCAGTTAGGCAGGCAATTAGGCAGCCAATTAGGCAGTTAATTAGGCAGGCAATTAAGCACTCAATTAGGCAGGCAAGCAATTAGTCAGGCAATTAGGCAGTTAAGTAGGCAGTAAATTAGGCAGATAATTAGGCTGGCAATAAGGCAGTTAGTTAGGCAGGCAATTAGGCAGGCAATTAAGCAATCAATTAGGCAGGCAATAAGGCAGTTAATTAGACAGGCAATTAGGCAGGCAATAAGGCAGGCAATTAGGCAGTTAGTAAGGCAGGCTATTAGGCAGGCTATCAGGCAGTTAATAAGGCAGGCAATTAGGAAGTCAATAAGGCAGTTAATTTGGCAAGCAATTAGGCAGGCAATTAGGCAGTTAATTTGGCAGTAAATTAGGCAGATAATTAGGCAGGCAATAAGGCAGTTAATTAGGCAGGCAATTAGGCATTTTATTAGGCAGGTAATGAGGCAGGCAATTAGACAGTTAATTAGGCAGGCAATTAGGCAGGCAATTAAGTAGGCACTTAGGCAGTTAATTAGGCAGGCTATTAAGCAGGCAATTAAGCAGTTAATTAGGCAGGTAATTAGGCATTTTATTAGGCAGGCAATTAGGCAGGCAGTTAGGCATTTTATAAGGCAGGCAATTAGGCAGGCAATTAGGCAGTTAATTAGGCAGGCAATTAAGCAGACAATTAAGCAGGCAATTAGGCAGGCAATTAGGCAAGCAATTAGGCAGGCAATGAGGCAGGCAATTAGGCAGATAATTAGGCAGGCAATTAGGCAGGCAATAAGGCAGTTGATTAGGCGGGTAATTAGGCAGGCAGATAGGCAGTTAATTAGGCAGGCAATAAAGCAGGCAATAAGGATGTTAATTTAGCAGGCAATTAGGCATTTAATTAGGCAGGCAATTAGGAAGTTAATTAGGCAGTTAATTAGGAAGGCAATTAGGCAGGTATTAAGCAGGCTCTAGGAATGCAATTAGGCAGGCAGGCAATTAGGCAGGTAGGCAAAAATGCACTCAATTAGGCAATTAATTAGGCAGGCAATAAGGCAGGCAATTAGGCAGGCAGTTAGGCAGGCAATTAGGCAGGCAATTAGCAGGCAATTAGGCAGGCAATTAAGAAGGCATTTAGACAGGCAATTAGGCAAGCAATTAGGCAGTTAATTAGGCAGGCAATTAGGCAGGCAATTAAATAGGCACTTAGGCAGTTAATTAGGCAGGCAATAAGGCAGGCAATTAAGCAGTCAATAAGGCAGTTAATTAGGCAGGCTATTAAGCAGGCAATTAGGCAGTTATTAGGCAGGCAATTAGGCAATTTATTAGGCAGGCAATTAGGCAGGCAATTAGGCATTTTATTAGGCTGGCAATTAGGCAGGCAATTAGGCAGTAAATTAGGCAGGCAATTAAGCAGACAATTAAGCAGGCAATTAGGCAGGCAATTAGGCAAGCAATTAAGCAGGCAATGAGTCAGGCAAATAGGCAGATAATTAGGCAGGCAATTAGGCAGGCAATAAGGCAGTTAATTAGGTGTGTAATTAGGCAGGCAGATAGGCAGTTAATTAGGCAGGCAATAAAGCAGGCAATAAGGCTCTTAATTAAGCAGGCAATTAGGCAGATAATTAGGCAGGCAATTAGGCAGTTAATTAGGCAGGCAATTAGGCAGTTAATTAGGAAGGCAATTAAGCAGGCAATTAGGAAGTTAATTAGGCAGGCAATTAGGCATTTAATTAGGCAGGCAATTTGGCATGTAATGAGGCAGGCAATTAGGCAGGCAATTAGGGAGTTAATTAGGCAGGCAATTAGGCATTTAATTAGGCAGGCAATTTGGAATTTAATTAGGCAGGCAATTAAGCAGGAAATTAGGCAGTTAATTAGGAATTTAATTAGGCAGGCAATCAGGCAGTTAATTAGGCAGGCAATTAGGCAGTTAATTAGGCAGGCAATTAGGCAGGTAATTAGGCAGTTAATTAGGCAGGCATTTAGGGAGGCAATTAGGCAGATAATTAGGCAGGCAATTAGGCATTTAATTAGGCAGGCAATTAGGCATTTAATTTGGCAGGCAATTAGGCAGGCAATTAGGCAGGCAATTATGCAGGCAATTAGGCAGTTAATTAGGCAGGCAATTCGGCAGGCAATTAGGCAGGCAATTAGGCAGTTAATTTGGCAGGCAATTAGGCAGTTAATAAGGCAGGCAATAAGGCTGTTAATTAGGAATGCAATTAGGCAGGCAAATAGGCAGGCAATTAGTTAGTCAATTAGGCAGGCAATTAGGAAGATAAATAAGCAGTTAATGAGGCAGTTAATTAGGTGAGCAATTAGGCATGCAATTAATTAGGCAGGCAATAAGGCAGGCAATTATGCAGGCAATAAGGCAGGCTTTTAGGCAGGCAATTAGGCAGTTAATTAGGCGGGTAATTAGGCAGGCAGTTAGGCAGGTAATTAGGCAGGCAATTAGGCTCTTAATTAAGCAGGCAATTAGGCAGTTTATATGACAGGCAATTAGGCAGTCAATTAGGCAGGAAATAAGGCAGTTAATTAGGCAGGCAATTAGGCATGCAATTAGGCAGTTAATTAGGCAGTTAATTAGGCAGGCAATTAGGCATTAATTAAGCAGGCAATTAGGCAGTTAATTAGGCAGTTAATTAGGCAGACAATTAGGCAGTTAATTAGGCGGGTAATTAGGCAGGCAGATAGGCTGTTAATTATGCAGGCAATTAAGCTGTTAATAAGCAGGCAATTAGGCAGGCAATTAGGCAGGCAATTAGGCAGTCAATTAGGCACGAAATAAGGCAGTTAATTAGGCAGGCAATTAGGCTGTTAATTAAGCTGTCAATTAGGCAGTTAATAAGACAATCAATTAGGAAGGCAATTAGGCAGTCAATTAGGCAGGAAATAAGGCAGTTAATTAGGCAGGCAATTAGGCAGTTAATAAGGCAGGCAATCCGCAGGGCAATTAGGCAGGCAATTAGGCAGGCAATTAAACAGTTAATTAGGCAGGCAATTAGGCAGTTAATTAAGCAGGCAATAAGACAGTAAATTAGGGAAGCAATTAGGCAGGCAGGTAATTAGGCATCCAATTTAGCAGTTAATTAGGCAGGCAATAAGACAGGCAAATAGGCAGGCAATCAGGCAGGCAATTAGGCAGGCAGTTAGGCAGGCAATTAGGCAGCCAATTATGCAGCCAATTAGGCAGTTAATTAGGCAGGCAATTAAGCACTCAATTAGGCAGGCAAGCAATTAGGCAGGCAATTAGGCAGTTAATTAGGCAGTAAATTAGGCAGATAATTAGGCTGGCAATAAGGCAGTTAGTTAGGCAGGCAATTAGGCAGTCAATTAAGCAGGCAATTAGGCAGGCAATAAGCAGTTAATTAGACAGGCAATTAGGCAGGCAATAAGGCTGGCAATAAGCAGTTAGTAAGGCAGGCTATTAGGCAGGCTATCAGGCAGTTAATAAGGCAGGCAATTAGGCAGTCAATAAGGCAGTTAATTGGGCAAGCAATTAGGCAGGCAATTAGGCAGTTAATTAGGCAGTAAATTAGGCAGATAGTTAGGCAGGCAATAAGGCATTTAATTAGGCAGGCAATTAGGCATTTTATTAGGCAGGCAATTAGGCAGTTAATTAGGCAGGCAATTAGGCAGGTAATTAAGTAGGCACTTAGGCAGTCTATCAGGCAGGCTATTAAGCAGGCAATTAGACAGTTAATTAGGCAGGCAATTAGGCATTTTATTAAAAGGCAATTAGGCAGGCAATTAGGCATTTTATTAGGCCGGCAATTAGGCAGGCAATTAGGCAGTTATTTAGGCAGACAATTAAGCAGGCAATTAGGCAGGCAATAAGGCAAGCAATTAGGCAGGCAATGACGCAGGCAATTAGGCAGATAAGTAGGCAGGCAATTAGGCAGGCAATAAGGCAGTTAATTAGGCGGGTAATTAGGCAGGCAGATAGGCAGTTACATGGCAGGCAATAAAGCAGGCAATAAGGAAGTTAATTAGGCAGGCAATTAGACATTTAATTAGGCAGGCAATTTGGCATTTAATTTGGCAGGCAATTAGGCAGGCAATTAGGCAGGCAATTAGGCAGTTAATTAGGCAGGCGTTTAGGGAGGCAATTAGGCAGGCAATGAGGCAGTTAATTAGGCAGTTAATTACGCATTTAATTAGGCAGGCAATTCGGCAGTTAATTAGGCAGGCAATTAGGCAGTTAATTATGCAGGCAATTAGGCAGTTAATTAGGCAAGCAATTAGGCAGGAAATTAGGCAGTTAATTAGGCAGGCAATTAGGCAGTTAATTTGGCAGCCAATTAGGCAGTTAATAAGGCAGGCAATAAGGCTGTTAATTAGGCATGCAATTAGGCAGTTAATTAGGCAGGCAAATAGGCAGGCAATAAGTTAGTCAATTAGGCAGGCAATTAGGAAGATAAATTAGCAGTTAATGAGGCAGTTAATTAGGTAGGCAATTTGGCATTTAATTAGGCAGGCAATTAGGCAGGCAATTAGGGAGTTAATTAGGCAGGCAATTAGGCATTTAATTAGGCAGGCAATTTGGAATTTAATTAGGCAGGCAATTAGGCAGGAAATTAGGCAGTTAATTAGGAATTTAATTAGGCAGGCAATCAGGCAGTTAATTAGGCAGGCAATTAGGCAGTTAATTAGGCAGGCAATTAGGCAGGTAATTAGGCAGTTAATTAGGCAGGCATTTAGGGAGGCAATTAGGCAGATAATTAGGCAGGCAATTAAGCATTTAATTAGGCAGGCAATTAGGCATTTAATTTGGCAGGCAATTAGGCAGGCAATTAGGCAGGCAATTATGCAGGCAATTAGGCAGGCAATTAGGCAGGCAATTCGGCAGGCAATTAGGCAGGCAATTAGGCAGTTAATTTGGCAGGCAATTAGGCAGTAAATAAGGCTGGCAATAAGGCTGTTAATTAGGAATGCAATTAGGCAGGCAAATAGGCAGGCAATTAGTTATACAATTAGGCAGGCAATTAGGAAGATAAATAAGCAGTTAATGAGGCAGTTAATTAGGTAGGCAATTAGACATGCAATTAATTAAGCAGGCAATAAGGTAGGCAATTATGCACGCAATAAGGCAGGCTTTTAGGCAGGCAATTAGGCAGTTAATTAGGCGGGTAATAAGGCAGGCAGTTAGGCAGGTAATTAGGCAGGCAATTAGGCTCTTAATTAAGCAGGCAATTAGGCAGTTAATATGACAAGCAATTAGGCAGTCAATTAGGCAGGAAATAAGGCAGTTAATTAGGCAGGCAATTAGGCATGCAATTAGGCAGTTAGTTAGGCAGTTAATTAGGCAGGCAATTAGGCAGTTAATTAGGCAGGCAATTAGGCAGTTAATTAGGCATTTAATTAGGCAGACAATTAGGCAGTTAATTAGGCGGGTAATTAGGCAGGCAGATAGGCTGTTAATTATGCAGGCAATTAAGCTGTTAATAAGCAGGCAATTAGCCAGGCAATTAGGCAGGCAATTAGGCAGGCAATTAGGCAGGCAATTAGGCACGAAATAAGGCAGTTAATTAGGCAGTCAATTAGGCTGTTAATTAAGCTGTCAATTAGGCAGTTAATAACACAGGCAATTAGGAAGGCAATTAGGCAGTCAATTAGGCAGGAAATAAGGCAGTTAATTAGGCAGGCAATTAGGCAGTTAATAAGGCAGGCAATTCGCAAGGCAATTAGGCAGGCAATTAGGCAGTTAATTAAGCAGGCAATAAGACAGTAAATTAGGGAAGCAATTAGGCAGGCAGGTAATTAGGCATGCAATTTAGCAGTTAATTAGGCAGGCAATAAGGCAGGCAAATAGGCAGGCAATCAGGCAGGCAATTAGGCACGCAATTAGGCAATTAATTAGACAATTAATTAGGCAGGCAATAAAACAGGCAATTAGGCAGGCAAATAGGCTGTTAATTAAGCTGTCAATTAGGCAGTTAATTAGGCAGGCAGTTAGGCAGGCAAATAGGCAATCAATTTGGCAAGCAATTAAACAGTTAATTAGGCAGGCAAATAACCAGTTAATTAGGCAGGCAATTAGGCAGTTAATTAAGCAGGCAATAAGACAGTTATTAGGGAAGCAATTAGGCAGGCAGGTAATTAGGCATGCAATTTAGCAGTTAATTAGGCAGGCAATAAGGCAGGCAAATAGGCAGGCAATCAGGCAGGCAATTAGGCACGCAATTAGGCAATTAATTAGACAATTAATTAGGCAGGCAATTAGGCAGATAATTAGGCAGGCAATTAAGCAGGCAATTTGGCAGGCAATAAGGCAGTTAATTGGGCAAGCAATTAGGCAGGCAATTAGTAAGGTAATTAGGCAGGCAAGCAATTAGGCAGGAACGCAATTAGGCAGGAAAGCAATTAGGCAGGCAATTAGGCAGTTAATAAGGCAGTAAATTAGGCAGATAATTAGGCAGGCAATAAGGCAGTTAATTAGGCAGGCAATTAGGCAGTTAATTAAGCAGGCAATAAGACAGTTAATTAGTGAAGCAATTAGGCATGCAGGTAATTAGGCATGCAATTTAGCAGTTAATTAGGCAGGCAAATAGGCAGGCAATCATGCAGGCAATTAGGCAGGCAATTAGGCAGTTAATTAGGCAGGCAATTAGGCAGTTAATTTGGCAAACCATTAAGCAGGTAATTAGGCAACCTATTAGGCAGACAATTAGGCAGTTAATTGGGGTGGCAATTCGGTAGGCAATTAGGCTGGCAATTAGACAGGCAAATAGGCAAGTAATTAGGCAGTTATTATGCAGGCAATCAAGCAGAAAATTAGGCAGGCAATTATGTTGGCAATTGGGCAGGCAGGCAATTAGGCAGGCAATTACGCAGGGAATAAGGCTGGCAATTAGGCAGGCAATTAGCCTGGCATTTAGACAGGTAATTAGGCAAGCAATTAGGCAGTTGATTAGGCAGGCAATTAGGCAGGCAAATAGGTAGGCAATTAAGCAGGAAATTAGGCAGTTAATTAGGCAGGCAATTAGGCAGGTAGGCAAAAAGGCACTCAATTAGTCAATTAATTAGGCAATTAATTAGGCAGGCAATAAGGCAGGCAATTAGGCAGGCAATTAGGCAGGCAGTTAGGCAGGTAATTAGACAGGCAATTAGGCAGGCAATTAGGCAGGCAATTAGGCAGATAATTAGGCAGGCAATTAGGCAGTTAATTAGGTAGGCTATTAGGCAGTTAATTAGGCAGGCAATTAGGCAGTTAATTAGGCAAGCAATTAGGCAGGCAATTAAGCAGGCAATTAGTCAGGCAAGCAATTAGGCAGGTAAATTAGGCAGTTAATTAGGTAGGCAAATAGGCAGATAATTAGGCAAGCAATAAGGCAGGCAATTAGGCAGGCAATTAGGCAGGTAGGCAAAAAGGCACTCAATTAGGCAATTAATTAGGCAATTAATTAGGCAGGCAATAAGGCAGGCAATTAGGCAGGCAATTAGGCAGGCAGTTAGGCAGGCAATAAGGCAGGCAATTAGGCAGTTAATTATGCAGGCAATTAGGCAGGCAATTAAGTAGGCACTTAGGCAGTTAATTAGGCAGGCTATTAAGCAGGCAATTAGGCAGGCAATTAGGCAGGCAATTAGGCATTTTATTAGGCAGGCAATTAGGCATTTTATTAGGAAGGCAATCAGGCAAGCAAATAGGCAGTTAATTAGGCAGGCAATTAAGCAGACAATTAAGCAGGCAATTAGGCAGGCAATTACGCAAGCAATTAGGCCGGCAATTAGGCAGGCAATCAGGCAGATAATTAGGCAGGCAATTAGGCAGGCAATAAGGCAGTTAATTAGGCGGGTAATTAGGCAGGCAGATAGGCAGTTACTTAGGCAGGCAATAAAGCAGGCAATAAGGCTGTTAATTAAGCAGGCAATTAGGCAGTTAATTAGGCAGGCAATTAGGCAGGCAATTAGGCAGGCAATTAGGCAGTTAATTAGGAAGGCAATTAAGTAGGCAATTAGGAAGTTAATTAGGCAGGCAATTAGGCATTTAATTAGGCAGGCAATTTGGCATTTAATTTGGCAGGCAATTAGGCAGGCAATTAGTTAGTCAATTAGGCAGGCAATTAGGAAAATAAATAGGCAGTTAATGAGGCACTTAATTAGGTAGGCAATTAGGCATGCAATTATTTAGGCAGGCAATAAGGCAGGCAATTAAGCAGGCAATAAGGCAGGCTTTTAGGCAGGCAATTAGGCAGTTAATTAGGCGGGTAATTCGGCAGGCAGTTAGGCAGTTAATTAGGCAGGCAATTAGGCAGGCAATAAGGCTCTTAATTAAGCAGGCAATTAGGCAGTTAATTAGGCAGGCAATTAGGCAGTTAATTAGGCAGGCAATTAGGCAGTTAATAAGGAAGGCAATTAAGCAGGCAATTAGGAAGTTAATTAGGCAGGCAATTAGGCATTTAATTAGGCAGGCAATTTGGCATTTAATTTGGCAGGCAATTAGGCAGGCAATTAGGCAGTAAATAAGGCAGGCGTTTAGGGAGGCTATTAGGCAGGTAATTAGGCACAAAATAAGCAGTTAATGAGGCAGTTAATTAGGTAGGCAATTAGGCATGCAATTAGGAAATTAGTTAGGCAGGCAATAAGGCAGGCAATTAAGCAGGCAATAAGGCAGGCTTTTAGGCAATAATTAGGCAGTTAATTAGGCGGGTAATTAGGCAGGCAGTTAGGCAGTTAATTAGGCAGGCAATTAGGCAGGCAATCAGGCTCTTAATTAAGCAGGCAATTAGGCAGTTAATAATACAGGCAATTAGGCAGTCAATTAGGCAGGAAATAAGGCAGTTAATTAGGCAGGCAATTAGGCAGGCAATAAGGCAGTTTATTAGGATGGCAATTAGGCAGGCAATTAGGCACGAAATAAGGCAGTTAATAAGGCAGGCAATAAGGTCGGCAATTAGGCAGGCAATTAGGCTGTTAATTAAGCTGTCAATTAGGCAGTTAATAAGACAGGCAATTAGGAAGGCAATTAGGCAGGAAATAAGGCAGTTAATAAGGCAGGCAATTAGGCAGTTAATAAGGCAGGCAATTCGCAAGGCAATTAGGCAGGCAGTTAGGCAGGCAATTAGGCAGGCAATTTGGCAGGCAATTAAACAGTTTCTTAGGCAGGCAAATAGACAGTTAATTAGGCAGGCAATTAGGCAGTTAATTAAGCAGGCAATAAGACAGTTAATTAGGGAAGCAATTAGGCAGGCAGGTAATTAGGCATGCAATTTAGCAGTTAATTATGCAGGCAATAAGGCAGGCAAATAGGCAGGCAATCAGGCAGGCAATTAGGCACGAAATTAGGCAACTAATTAGGCAATAAATTAGGCAGGCAATAAGGCAGGCAATAAGGCAGGCAATTAGGCAGGCAGTTAGGCAGGCAATTAGGCAAAATAATTAGGCAGGCAATTAGGCATTTTATTAGGCAGGCAATTAGGCAGGCAATTAGGCAGTTAATTGGGCAGGCAATTAAGCAGACAAATAAGCAGGCAATTTGGCAGGCAATTTGGCAAGCAATTAGGCAGGCAATGAGGCAGGCAATTAGGCAGATAATTAGGCAGGCAAAAAGGCAGGCAATAAGGCAGTTAATTAGGCGGGTAATTAGGCAGGCAGTTAGGCAGTTAATTAGGCAGGCAATAAAGCAGGCAATAAGGCTGTTAATTAAGCAGGCAATTAGGCAGTTAATTAGGCAGGCAATTAGGCAGTTAATTAGGCAGGCAATTAGGCAGTTAATTAGGAAGGCAATTAAGCAGGCAATTAGGAAGTTAATTAGGCAGGCAATTAGGCATTTAATTAGGCAGGCAATTTGGCAGGCAATTAGGCAGGCAATTAGGCAGGCAATTAGGCAGTTAATAAGGCAGGCGTTTAGGGAGGCTATTAGGCAGGCAATTAGGCAGGAAATTAGGCAGTTAATTAGGCAGTTTATTAGACAGGCAATTAGGCAGTTAATTAGGCAGGCAATAAGGCAGTTAATTAGGCAGGCAATTAGGCAGATAATTAGGCAGGCAATTAGGCAGGATATTAGGCAGTTAATTAGGCAGGCGTTTAGGGAGGCAATTAAACAAATAATTAGGCAGGCAATAAGGCATTTAATTAGGCAGGCAATTAGGCATTTAATTAGGCAGGCATTTAGGCAGGCAATTAGGCAGGCAATTAGGCAGGCAATTAGGCAGGAAATAAGGTAGTTAATTAGACAGGCAATTAGGCAGGAAATTAGGCAGTTAATTAGGCAGTAAATTAAGCAGGCAATTAGGCAGTTAATTAGGCAGGCAATTAGGCAGTTAATTAGGCAGGCAATTAGGCAGGCAATTAGGCAGGCAATTAGGCAGCTTATTAGGCAGGCAAATAGGCAGGCAATTAGTTAGTCAATTAGGCAGGCAATTAGGAAGATAAATAAGCAGTTAATTAGGCAGTTAATTAGGTAGGCAATTAGGCATGCAATTAGGCAATTAATTAGGCAGGCAATAAGGCAGGCAATTAAGCAGGCAATAAGGCAGGCTTTTAGGCAGGCAATTAGGCAGTTAATTAGGCGCGTAATTAGGCAGGCAGTTAGGCAGTTAATTAGGCAGGCAATTAGGCAGGCAATAAGGTTCTTAATTAAGCAGGCAATTAAGCAGTTAATAAGAGAGGCAATTAGGCAGTCAATTAGGCAGGAAATAAGGTAGTTAATTAGGCAGGCAATTAGGCAGGAAATTAGGCAGTTAATTAGGCAGTAAATTAAGCAGGCAATTAGGCAGTTAATTAGGCAGGCAATTAGGCAGTTAATTAGGCAGGCAATTAGGCAGGCAATAAGGCAGTTTATTAGGATGGCAATTAGGCAGGTAATTAGGCAGTTATTAGGCGGGTAATTAGGCAGGCAGATAGGCAGTTAATTAGGCAGGCAATGAAGCTGTTAATTAAGCAGGCAATTAGGCAGGCATTTAGGCAGGCAATTAGGCAGGCAATTAGGCAGTCAATTAGGCACGAAATAAGGCAGTTAATTAGGCTGGCAATTAGGCAGGCAATTAGGCTGTTAATTAAGCTGTCAATTAGGCAGTTAATAAGACAGGCAATTAGGAAGGCAATTAGGGAGTCAATTAGGCAGGAAATAAGGCAGTTAATTAGGCAGGCAATTAGGCAGTTAATAAGGCAGGCAATTCGCAAGGCAATTAGGCAGGCAGTAAGGCAGGCAATTAGGCAGGCAATTTGGCAGGCAATTAAACAGTTAATTAGGCAGGCAAATAGACAGTTATTAGGCGGGTATTAGGCAGTTAATTAAGCAGGCAATAAGACAGTTAATTAGGGAAGCAATTAGGCAGGCAGGTAATCAGGCATGCAATTTGGCAGTTAATTAGGCAGGCAATAAGGCAGGCAAATAGGCAGGCAATCAGGCAGGCAATTAGGCACGCAATTAGGCAATTAATTAGGCAATTAATTAGGCAGGCAATAAGGCAGGCAATTAGGCAGCCAATTAGGCAGGCAATTAGGCAGCCAATTAGGCAGGCAGTTAGGCAGGCAATTTGGCAGGCAATTATGAAAAATAATTAGGCAGGCAATTAGGCAGTTAATTTGGCAGTTAATTAGGCAGGCAATTAGGCAGTTAATTAGGCAGGCAATTGGGCAGCCAATTAGGCAGGCAATTAGGAAAAATAATTAGGCAGGCAATTATGCAGTTATTTGGCAGTTAATTAGGCAGGCAATTAGGCAGTTAATTAGGCAGGCAATTGGGCAGCCAATTAGGCAGTTAATTAGGCAGGAAATTAGGCAGGCAATTAAGCAGGCAATTAGGCAGGCAAGCAATTAGGCAGTTAATTAGGCAGTAAAGTAAGCAGATAATTAGGAAGGCAATAAGGCAGTTAATTAGGCAGGCAATTAGGCATTTTATTATGCAGGCAATTAGGCATTTAATTAGGCAGGCAATTAGGCAGGCAATTAAGCAGGCAATTAGGCATTTAATTAGGCAGGCAATTTGGCATTTAATTTGGCAGGCAATTAGGCAGGCAATTAGGCAGGCAATTAGGCAGGCAATTAGGCAGGCAATTAGGCAGTTAATAAGGCAGGCGTTTAAGGAGGCTATTAGGCAGGCAATTAGGCAGATAATTAGGCAGGAAATTAGGCAGTTTATTAGGATGGCAACTAGGCAGGAAATTAGGCACGAAATAAGCAGTTAATGAGGCAGTTAATTAGGTAGGCAATTAGGCATGCAATTAGACAATTAATTAGGCAGGCAATAAGGCAGGCAATTAAGCAGGCAATAAGGCAGGCTTTTAGGCAGGATATTAGGCAGTTAATTAGGCGGGTAATTAGGCAGGCAGTTAGGCAGTTAATTAGGCAGGCAATTAGGCAGGCAATCAGGCTCTTAATTAAGCAGGCAATTAGGCAGTTAATAAGACAGGCAATTAGGCAGTCAATTAGGCAGGAAATAAGGCAGTTAATTTGGCAGGCAATTAGGAAGTTAATTAGGCAGTTAATTAGGCAGTTAATTAGGCAGTTAATTAGGCAGGCAATTAGGCAGACAATTAGGCAGTTAATTAGACAGTTAATTAAGCAGGCAATTAGGCAGTTAATTAGGCAGGCAATTAGGCTGGCAATAAGGCAGTTTATTAGGATGGCAATTAGGCAGGCAATTAGGCACGAAATAAGGCAGTTAATTAGGCAGGCAATTAGGTTGGCAATTATGCAGGCAATTAGGCTGTTAATTAAGCTGTCAATTAGGCAGTTAATAAGACATGCAATTAGGAAGGCAATTTGGCAGTCAATTAGGCAGGAAATACGGCAGTTAATAAGGCAGGCAATTAGGCAGTTAATAAGGCAGGCAATTCGCAAGGCAATTAGGCAGGCTGTTAGGCAGGCAATTAGGCAAGCAATTAGGCAGGCAGTTAGGCAGGCAATTAGGCAGATAATTAGGCAGGCAATTAGGCAGGCAATAAGGCAGTTAATTAGGCGGGTAAATAGGCAGGCAGATAGGCAGTTAATTAGGCAGGCAATAAAGCATGCATAAGGCTGTTAATTAAGCAGGCAAGTAGGCAGTTAATTAGGCAGGCAATTAGCAGTTAATTAGGAAGGCAATTAGGCAGTTAATTAGGCAGGCAATTAGGCAGTTAATTAGGAAGGCAATTAAGCAGGCAATTAGGAAGTTAATTAGGCAGGCAATTAGGCATTTAATTAGGCAGGCAATTTGGCATTTAATTTGGCAGGCAATTAGGCAGGCAATTAGGCAGGCAATTAGGCAGGCAATTAGGCAGATAATTAGGCAGGAAATTAGGCAGTTTATTAGGCATTTAATTAGGCAGGCAATTAGGCAGTTAATTAGGCAGGAAATTAGGCAGTTAATTAGGCAAGCAATTAGTCAGTTAATTAGGCAGGCGTTTAGGGAGGCAATAAGGCAGATAATTAGGCAGGCAATTAGGCATTTAATTAGGCAGGCAGTTAGGCATTTAATTAGGCAGGCAGTTAGGCATTTAATTAGGCAGGCAATTAGGCATTTAATTAGGCAGGCAATTAGGCAGGCAATTAGTTAGTCAATTAGGCAGGCAATTAGGAAGATAAATAAACAGTTAATGAGGCACTTAATTAGGTAGGCAATTAGGCATGCAATGATTTAGGCAGGCAATAAGGCAGGCAATTAAGCAGGCAATAAGGCAGGCTTTTAGGCAGGCAATTGGGCAGTTAATTAGGCTGGTAATTCGGCAGGCAGTTAGGCAGTTAATTAGGCAGGCAATTAGGCAGTTAATTAGGCAGGCAATTAGGCAGTTTATTAGGAAGGCAATTAAGCAGGCAATTAGGAAGTTAATTAGGCAGGCAATTAGGCATTTAATTAGGCAGGCAATTTGGCATTTAATTTGGCAGGCAATTAGGCAGGCAATTAGGCAGGCAATTAGGCAATAAATAAGGCAGGCGTTTAGGGAGGCTATTAGGCAGGCAATTAGGCAGATAATTAGGCAGGAAATTTGGCAGTTTATTAGGATGGCAATTAGGCAATTATTAGGCACAAAATAAGCAGTTAATGAGGCAGTTAATTAGGTAGGCAATTAGGCATGCAATTAGGAAATAAGTTAGGCAGGCAATAAGGCAGGCAAATAGGCAGGCAATTAGGCAGGCAATTAGGCAGGCAATTAGGCAGTTAATTAGGCAGGCAATTAGGCAGTTAATTTGGCAAACAATTAGGCAGGTAATTAGAAAGGCTATTAGGCAGGCAATTAGGCAGTTAATTAGGCAGGCAATTCGGCAGGCAATAAGACTGGCAATTAGACAGGCAATTAGGCAAGCAATAAGGCAGTTAATTAGGCAGGAAGACAAGCAGGGAATTAGGCAGGCAATTATGCAGGCAATTGAGCATGCAGACAATTAGGCATGCAATTAGGCAGAGAATAAGGCAGGCAATTAGGCAGGCAATTAGCCTGGCATTTAGACAGGCAATTAGGCAAGCAATTAGGCAGTTAATAAGGCAGGCAAATAGGCAGGCAATTAAGCAGGCAATTAGGCAATTAATTAGGCAGGCAATTAGGCAGGTATTAAGCAGGCACTAGGAATACAATTAGGCAGGTAGGCAATTAGGCAGGTAGGCAAAAATTAACTCAATTAGGCAATTAATTAGGCAGGCAATAAGGCAGGCAATTAGCCTGGCACTTAGACAGGCAATTAGGCAAGCAATTAGGCAGTTAATTAGGCAGGCAATAAGGCAGGCAATTAGGAAGGCAATAAGGCAGGCAGTTAGGCGGGTAGTTAGACAGGTAATTAGGCAGGCAATTAGGCAGGCAATTAGTCAGATAATAAGGCAGGCAATTAGGCAGTTTTTTAGGCAAGCAATTAGGCAGTTAATTAGGCAGGTAATTAGGCAGTTAATTAGGCAGGCAATTAGGAAGGTAATTAGGCAGGCAATTAGGCAGGCAATTAGGCAAGCAATTAAGCAAGCAATGAGTCAGGCAAATAGGCAGATAATTAGGCAGGCAATTAGGCAGGCAATAAGGCAGTTAATTAGGCGGGTAATTAGGCAGGCAGATAGGCAGTTAATTAGGCAGGCAATAAAGCAGGCAATAAGGCTCTTAATTTAAGCAGGCAATTAGGCAGATCATTAGGCAGGCAATTAGGCAGTTAATTAGGCAGGCAATTAGGCAGTTAATTAGGCAGGCAATTAGGCAGTTAATTAGGAAGGCAATTAAGCAGGTAATTAGGCAGTTAATTATGCAGGCATTTAGGGAGGCAATTAGGCAGGCAATTAGGCAGGCAATTAGGCAGGCAATTAGGCAGGCAATTAGTCAGGCAATAAGGCAAGCAATTAGGCAGGCAATTAGGCAGGCAATCAGGCAGATAATTAGGCAGGCAATTAGGCAGGCAATAAGGCAGTTAATTAGGCGGGAAATTAGGCAGGCAGATAGGCAGTTACTTAGGCAGGCAATAAAGCAGGCAATAAGGCTGTTAATTAAGCAGGCAATTAGGCAGTTAATTAGGCAGGCAATTAGGCAGTTAATTAGGCAGGCAATTAGGAAGGTAATTAGGCAGTTAATGAGGCAGGCAATTAGGCAGGCAATTAAGCAGTCAATAAGGCAGTTAATTAGGCAGGCTATTAAAAAGGCAATTATGCATGCAATTAGGCAGTTAATTAGGCAGGCAATTAGGCAGTTAATTAGGCAGGCAATTAGGCAGTTAATTAGACAGGCAATTAGGCAGGCAATTAGCAGGCAATTAGGCAGGCAATTAAAAAGGCAATTTGACAGGCAATTAGGCAAGCAATTAGGCAGTTAATTAGGCAGGCAATTAGGCAGACAATTAAGTAGGAACTTAGGCAGTTAATTAGGCAGGCTATTAAGCAGGCACTTAGGCAGTTAATTAGGCAGGCAATTAGGCAATTTATTAGGCAGGCAATTAGGCAGGCAATTAGGAATTTTATTAGGCAGGCACTTAGGCAGGCAATTAGGCAGTTAATTAGGCAGGCAATTAAGCAGACAATTAAGCAGGCAATTAGGCAGGCAATTAGTCAAGCAATTAAGCAAGCAATGAGTCAGGCAAATAGGCAGATAATTAGGCAGGCAATTAGGCAGGCAATAAGGCAGTTAATTAGGCGGGTAATTAGGCAGGCAGATAGGCAGTTAATTAGGCAGGCAATAAAGCAGGCAATAAGGCTCTTAATTTAAGCAGGCAATTAGGCAGATCATTAGGCAGGCAATTAGGCAGTTAATTAGGCAGGCAATTAGGCAGTTAATTAGGCAGGCAATTAGGCAGTTAATTAGGAAGGCAATTAAGCAGGTAATTAGGCAGTTAATTATGCAGGCATTTAGGGAGGCAATTAGGCAGGCAATTAGGCAGGCAATTAGGCAGGCAATTAGGCAGGCAATTAGGCAGGCAATAAGGCAAGCAATTAGGCAGGCAATTAGGCATGCAATCAGGCAGATAATTAGGCAGGCAATTAGGCAGGCAATAAGGCAGTTAATTAGGCGGGAAATTAGGCAGGCAGATAGGCAGTTACTTAGGCAGGCAATAAAGCAGGCAATAAGGCTGTTAATTAAGCAGGCAATTAGGCAGTTAATTAGGCAGGCAATTAGGCAGTTAATTAGGCAGGCAACTAGGCAGTTAATTAGGAAGGCAATTCAGTAGGCAATTAGGAAGTTAATTAGGCAGGCAATTAGGCATTTGATTAGGCAGGCAATTTGGCATTTAATTTGGCAGGCAATTAGGCAGGCAATTAGGCAGGCAATTAGGCAGTTAATTAGGCAAGCGTTTAGGGAGGCAATTAGGCAGGCAATTAGGCAGGCAATTAGGCAGATAATTAGGCAGGAAATTAGGCAGTTAATTAGGCATTTAATTAGGCAGGCAATTAGGCAGTTAATTAGGCAGGAAATTAGGCAGTTAATTAGGCAAGCAATTAGGCAGTTAATTAGGCAGGCGTTTAGGGAGGCAATTAGGCAGATAATTAGGCAGGCAATTAGGCATTTAATTAGGCAGGCAGTTAGGCATTTAATTAGGCAGGCAATTAGGCATTTAATTAGGCAGGCAATTAGGCAGGCAATTAGGCAGGCAATTAGGCAGGCAAGTAGGCAGATAATTTGACAGCCAATTAGGCAGTTAATAAGGCAGGCAATTAGGCAGTTAATAAGGCAGGCAATTCGCAATGCAATTAGGCAGTTAATTAGGCAGGCAATTAGGCTGTTAATTAGGCAGGAAATAAGACAGTTAATTAGGGAAGCAATTAGGCAGGCAGGTAATTAGGCATGCAATTTAGCAGTTAATTAGGCAGGCAATAAGGCAGGCAAATAGGCAGGCAATCAGGCAATTAATTAGGCAGGCAATAAGGCAGGCAATTAGGCAGGCAATGAGGCAGGAAGTTAGGCAGGCAATTAGGCGGTTATTTAGACAGGCAATTAGGCAGCCAATTAGGCAGTTAATTTGGCAGGCAATTAAGCAGGCAATTAAGCAAGCAATTAGGCAGGCAATTAGGCAGTTAATTAGGCAGTAAATTAGGCAGATAATTAGGCTGGCAATAAGGCAGTTAGTAAGACAGGCAATTAGGCAGGCAATTAAGCAGGCAATTAGGCAGGCAATAAGGCAGTTAATTAGACAGGCAATCAGGCAGGCAATAAGGCAGGCAATTTGCAGTTAGTAAGGCAGGCTATCAGGCAGGCTATCAGGCAGTTAATAAGATAGGCAATTAGGCAGTCAATAAGGCAGTTAATTAGGCAAGCAATTAGGCAGGCAATTAGGCAGTAAATTAGGCAGATATTTAGGCAGGTAATAAGGCAGTTAATTAAGCAGGCAATTAGGCATTTTATTAGGCAGTTAATTAGGCAGACAATTAGGCAGGCAATTAAGTAGTCACTTAGGCAGTTAATTAGGCAGGCTATTAAGCAGGCAATTAGACAGGTAATTAGGCAGGCAATTAGGCATTTTATTAGGCAGGCAATTAGGCATTTTATTAGGCAGGCAATTAGGCATTTTATTAGGCAGGCAATCAGGCAGGCAATTAGGCAGTTAATTAGGCAGGCAATTAAGCAGACAATTAAGCAGGCAATTAGGCAGGCAATTAGGCAAGCAATTAGGCAGGCAATTAGGCAGGCAATTAGGCAGATAATAAGGCAGGCAATTAGGCAGGCAATAAGGCAGTTAATTAGGCGGGTAATTAGGCAGGCAGATAGGCAGTTAATTAGGCAGGCAATAAAGCAGGCATAAGGCTGTTAATTAAGCAAGCAATTAGGCAGTTAATTAGGCAGGCAATAAGGCAGTTAATTAGGCAGGCAATTAGGCAGTTAATTAGGAAGGCAATTAGGCAGTTAATTAGGCAGGCAATTAAGCAGTTAGTTAGGAAGGCAATTTAGCAGGCAATTAGGAAGTTAATTAGGCAGGCAATTTGGCAGTTTATTAGGATGGCAATTAGGCAATTATTAGGCACAAAATAAGCAGTTAATGAGGCAGTTAATTAGGTAGGCAATTAGGCATGCAATTAGGAAATAAGTTAGGCAGGCAATAAGGCAGGCAAATAGGCAGGCAATTAGGCAGGCAATTAGGCAGGCAATTAGGCAGTTAATTAGGCAGGCAATTAGGCAGTTAATTTGGCAAACAATTAGGCAGGTAATTAGAAAGGCTATTAGGCAGGCAATTAGGCAGTTAATTAGGCAGGCAATTCGGCAGGCAATAAGACTGGCAATTAGACAGGCAATTAGGCAAGCAATAAGGCAGTTAATTAGGCAGGAAGACAAGCAGGGAATTAGGCAGGCAATTATGCAGGCAATTGAGCATGCAGACAATTAGGCATGCAATTAGGCAGAGAATAAGGCAGGCAATTAGGCAGGCAATTAGCCTGGCATTTAGACAGGCAATTAGGCAAGCAATTAGGCAGTTAATAAGGCAGGCAAATAGGCAGGCAATTAAGCAGGCAATTAGGCAATTAATTAGGCAGGCAATTAGGCAGGTATTAAGCAGGCACTAGGAATACAATTAGGCAGGTAGGCAATTAGGCAGGTAGGCAAAAATTAACTCAATTAGGCAATTAATTAGGCAGGCAATAAGGCAGGCAATTAGCCTGGCACTTAGACAGGCAATTAGGCAAGCAATTAGGCAGTTAATTAGGCAGGCAATAAGGCAGGCAATTAGGAAGGCAATAAGGCAGGCAGTTAGGCGGGTAGTTAGACAGGTAATTAGGCAGGCAATTAGGCAGGCAATTAGTCAGATAATAAGGCAGGCAATTAGGCAGTTTTTTAGGCAAGCAATTAGGCAGTTAATTAGGCAGGTAATTAGGCAGTTAATTAGGCAGGCAATTAGGAAGGTAATTAGGCAGGCAATTAGGCAGGCAATTAGGCAAGCAATTAAGCAAGCAATGAGTCAGGCAAATAGGCAGATAATTAGGCAGGCAATTAGGCAGGCAATAAGGCAGTTAATTAGGCGGGTAATTAGGCAGGCAGATAGGCAGTTAATTAGGCAGGCAATAAAGCAGGCAATAAGGCTCTTAATTTAAGCAGGCAATTAGGCAGATGATTAGGCAGGCAATTAGGCAGTTAATTAGGCAGGCAATTAGGCAGTTAATTAGGCAGGCAATTAGGCAGTTAATTAGGAAGGCAATTAAGCAGGTAATTAGGCAGTTAATTATGCAGGCATTTAGGGAGGCAATTAGGCAGGCAATTAGGCAGGCAATTAGGCAGGCAATTAGGCAGGCAATAAGGCAAGCAATTAGGCAGGCAATTAGGCAGGCAATCAGGCAGATAATTAGGCAGGCAATTAGGCAGGCAATAAGGCAGTTAATTAGGCGGGAAATTAGGCAGGCAGATAGGCAGTTACTTAGGCAGGCAATAAAGCAGGCAATAAGGCTGTTAATTAAGCAGGCAATTAGGCAGTTAATTAGGCAGGCAATTAGGCAGTTAATTAGGCAGGCAATTAGGAAGGTAATTAGGCAGTTAACGAGGCAGGCAATTAGGCAGGCAATTAAGCAGTCAATAAGGCAGTTAATTAGGCAGGCTATTAAAAAGGCAATTATGCATGCAATTAGGCAGTTAATTAGGCAGGCAATTAGGCAGTTAATTAGGCAGGCAATTAGGCAGTTAATTAGACAGGCAATTAGGCAGGCAATTAGCAGGCAATTAGGCAGGCAATTAAAAAGGCAATTTGACAGGCAATTAGGCAAGCAATTAGGCAGTTAATTAGGCAGGCAATTAGGCAGGCAATTAAGTAGGAACTTAGGCAGTTAATTAGGCAGGCTATTAAGCAGGCACTTAGGCAGTTAATTAGGCAGGCAATTAGGCAATTTATTAGGCAGGCAATTAGGCAGGCAATTAGGAATTTTATTAGGCAGGCACTTAGGCAGGCAATTAGGCAGTTAATTAGGCAGGCAATTAAGCAGACAATTAAGCAGGCAATTAGGCAGGCAATTAGTCAAGCAATTAAGCAAGCAATGAGTCAGGCAAATAGGCAGATAATTAGGCAGGCAATTAGGCAGGCAATAAGGCAGTTAATTAGGCGGGTAATTAGGCAGGCAGATAGGCAGTTAATTAGGCAGGCAATAAAGCAGGCAATAAGGCTCTTAATTTAAGCAGGCAATTAGGCAGATCATTAGGCAGGCAATTAGGCAGTTAATTAGGCAGGCAATTAGGCAGTTAATTAGGCAGGCAATTAGGCAGTTAATTAGGAAGGCAATTAAGCAGGTAATTAGGCAGTTAATTATGCAGGCATTTAGGGAGGCAATTAGGCAGGCAATTAGGCAGGCAATTAGGCAGGCAATTAGGCAGGCAATTAGGCAGGCAATAAGGCAAGCAATTAGGCAGGCAATTAGGCAGGCAATCAGGCAGATAATTAGGCAGGCAATTAGGCAGGCAATAAGGCAGTTAATTAGGCGGGAAATTAGGCAGGCAGATAGGCAGTTACTTAGGCAGGCAATAAAGCAGGCAATAAGGCTGTTAATTAAGCAGGCAATTAGGCAGTTAATTAGGCAGGCAATTAGGCAGTTAATTAGGCAGGCAACTAGGCAGTTAATTAGGAAGGCAATTCAGTAGGCAATTAGGAAGTTAATTAGGCAGGCAATTAGGCATTTGATTAGGCAGGCAATTTGGCATTTAATTTGGCAGGCAATTAGGCAGGCAATTAGGCAGGCAATTAGGCAGTTAATTAGGCAAGCGTTTAGGGAGGCAATTAGGCAGGCAATTAGGCAGGCAATTAGGCAGATAATTAGGCAGGAAATTAGGCAGTTAATTAGGCATTTAATTAGGCAGGCAATTAGGCAGTTAATTAGGCAGGAAATTAGGCAGTTAATTAGGCAAGCAATTAGGCAGTTAATTAGGCAGGCGTTTAGGGAGGCAATTAGGCAGATAATTAGGCAGGCAATTAGGCATTTAATTAGGCAGGCAGTTAGGCATTTAATTAGGCAGGCAATTAGGCATTTAATTAGGCAGGCAATTAGGCAGGCAATTAGGCAGGCAATTAGGCAGGCAAGTATGCAGATAATTTGACAGCCAATTAGGCAGTTAATAAGGCAGGCAATTAGGCAGTTAATAAGGCAGGCAATTCGCAATGCAATTAGGCAGTTAATTAGGCAGGCAATTAGGCTGTTAATTAGGCAGGAAATAAGACAGTTAATTAGGGAAGCAATTAGGCAGGCAGGTAATTAGGCATGCAATTTAGCAGTTAATTAGGCAGGCAATAAGGCAGGCAAATAGGCAGGCAATCAGGCAATTAATTAGGCAGGCAATAAGGCAGGCAATTAGGCAGGCAATGAGGCAGGAAGTTAGGCAGGCAATTAGGCGGTTATTTAGGCAGGCAATTAGGCAGCCAATTAGGCAGTTAATTTGGCAGGCAATTAAGCAGGCAATTAAGCAAGCAATTAGCAGGCAATTAGGCAGTTAATTAGGCAGTAAATTAGGCAGATAATTAGGCTGGCAATAAGGCAGTTAGTAAGACAGGCAATTAGGCAGGCAATTAAGCAGGCAATTAGGCAGGCAATAAGGCAGTTAATTAGACAGGCAATCAGGCAGGCAATAAGGCAGGCAATTTGCAGTTAGTAAGGCAGGCTATCAGGTAGGCTATCAGGCAGTTAATAAGATAGGCAATTAGGCAGTCAATAAGGCAGTTAATTAGGCAAGCAATTAGGCAGGCAATTAGGCAGTAAATTAGGCAGATATTTAGGCAGGTAATAAGGCAGTTAATTAAGCAGGCAATTAGGCATTTTATTAGGCAGTTAATTAGGCAGACAATTAGGCAGGCAATTAAGTAGTCACTTAGGCAGTTAATTAGGCAGGCTATTAAGCAGGCAATTAGACAGGTAATTAGGCAGGCAATTAGGCATTTTATTAGGCAGGCAATTAGGCATTTTATTAGGCAGGCAATTAGGCATTTTATTAGGCAGGCAATCAGGCAGGCAATTAGGCAGTTAATTAGGCAGGCAATTAAGCAGACAATTAAGCAGGCAATTAGGCAGGCAATTAGGCAAGCAATTAGGCAGGCAATTAGGCAGGCAATTAGGCAGATAATAAGGCAGGCAATTAGGCAGGCAATAAGGCAGTTAATTAGGCGGGTAATTAGGCAGGCAGATAGGCAGTTAATTAGGCAGGCAATAAAGCAGGCATAAGGCTGTTAATTAAGCAAGCAATTAGGCAGTTAATTAGGCAGGCAATAAGGCAGTTAATTAGGCAGGCAATTAGGCAGTTAATTAGGAAGGCAATTAGGCAGTTAATTAGGCAGGCAATTAAGCAGTTAATTAGGAAGGCAATTTAGCAGGCAATTAGGAAGTTAATTAGGCAGGCAATTGGGCATTTAATTAGGCAGGCAATTTGGCATTTAATTTGGCAGGCAATTAGGCAGGCAATTAGGCAGGCGATAGGCAGATAATTAGACAGGAAATTAGGCAGTTAATTAGGCATTTAATTAGGCAGGCTATTAGGCAGTTAATTAGGCAGGAAATTAGGCAGTTAATTAGGCAAGCAATTAGGCAGTTAATTAGGCAGGCGTTTAGGGAGGCAATTAGGCAGATAATTAGGCAGGCAATTAGGCAT
This sequence comes from Bacillus rossius redtenbacheri, assembly GCF_032445375.1. Taxonomy (NCBI): domain Eukaryota; kingdom Metazoa; phylum Arthropoda; class Insecta; order Phasmatodea; family Bacillidae; genus Bacillus; species Bacillus rossius. Next base: position 70,520 of record NW_026962303.1, read on the forward strand.
TTAATTAGGCAGGCAGTTAGGCATTTAATTAGGCAGGCAGTTAGGCATTTAATTAGGCAGGCAATTAGGCATTTAATTAGGCAGGCAATTAGGCAGGCAATTAGTTAGTCAATTAGGCAGGCAATTAGGAAGATAAATAAGCAGTTAATAAGGCACTTAATTAGGTAGGCAATTAGGCATGCAATTATTTAGGCAGGCAATAAGGCAGGCAATTAAGCAGGCAATAAGGCAGGCTTTTAGGCAGGCAATTAGGCAGTTAATTAGGCGGGTAATTCGGCAGGCAGTTAGGCAGTTAATTAGGCAGGCAATTAGGCAGGCAATAAGGCTCTTAATTAAGCAGGCAATTAGGCAGTTAATTAGGCAGGCAATTAGGCAGTTAATTAGGCAGGCAATTAGGCAGTTAATTAGGAAGGCAATTAAGCAGGCAATTAGGAACTTAATTAGGCAGGCAATTAGGCATTTAATTAGGCAGGCAATTTGGCATTTAATTTGGCAGGCAATTAGGCAGGCAATTAAGCAGGCAATTAGGCAGTAAATAAGGCAGGCGTTTAGGGAGGCTATTAGACAGGCAATTAGGCAGGCAATTAGGCAGATAATTAGGCAGGAAATTTGGCAGTTTATTAGGATGGCAATTAGGCAGGCAATTAGGCAGTCAATAAGGCAGTTAATTAGGCAGGCTATTAAAAAGGCAATTATGCATGCAATTAGGCAGTTAATTAGGCAGGCAATTAGGCAGTTAATTAGGCAGGCAATTAGGCAGTTAATTAGACAGGCAATTAGGCAGGCAATTAGCAGGCAATTAGGCAGGCAATTAAAAAGGCAATTAGACAGGCAATTAGGCAAGCAATTAGGCAGTTAATTAGGCACGCAATTAGGCAGTTAATTAGGCAGGCAATTAGGAAGGTAATTAGGCAGGCAATTAGGCAGGCAATTAGGCAAGCAATTAAGCAAGCAATGAGTCAGGCAAATAGGCAGATAATTAGGCAGGCAATTAGGCAGGCAATAAGGCAGTTAATTAGGCGGGTAATTAGGCAGGCAGATAGGCAGTTAATTAGGCAGGCAATAAAGCAGGCAATAAGGCTCTTAATTTAAGCAGGCAATTAGGCAGATCATTAGGCAGGCAATTAGGCAGTTAATTAGGCAGGCAATTAGGCAGTTAATTAGGCAGGCAATTAGGCAGTTAATTAGGAAGGCAATTAAGCAGGTAATTAGGCAGTTAATTATGCAGGCATTTAGGGAGGCAATTAGGCAGGCAATTAGGCAGGCAATTAGGCAGGCAATTAGGCAGGCAATTAGGCAGGCAATAAGGCAAGCAATTAGGCAGGCAATCAGGCAGATAATTAGGCAGGCAATTAGGCAGGCAATAAGGCAGTTAATTAGGTGGGAAATTAGGCAGGCAGATAGGCAGTTACTTAGGCAGGCAATAAAGCAGGCAATAAGGCTGTTAATTAAGCAGGCAATTAGGCAGTTAATTAGGCAGGCAATTAGGCAGTTAATTAGGCAGGCAACTAGGCAGTTAATTAGGAAGGCAATTCAGTAGGCAATTAGGAAGTTAATTAGGCAGGCAATTAGGCATTTGATTAGGCAGGCAATTTGGCATTTAATTTGGCAGGCAATTAGGCAGGCAATTAGGCAGGCAATTAGGCAGTTAATTAGGCAAGCGTTTAGGGAGGCAATTAGGCAGGCAATTAGGCAGGCAATTAGGCAGATAATTAGGCAGGAAATTAGGCAGTTAATTAGGCATTTAATTAGGCAGGCAATTAGGCAGTTAATTAGGCAGGAAATTAGGCAGTTAATTAGGCAAGCAATTAGGCAGTTAATTAAGCAGGCGTTTAGGGAGGCAATTAGGCAGATAATTAGGCAGGCAATTAGGCATTTAATTAGGCAGGCAGTTAGGCATTTAATTAGGCAGGCAATTAGGCATTTAATTAGGCAGGCAATTAGGCAGGCAATTAGGCAGGCAATTAGGCAGGCAAGTAGGCAGTTAATTTGACAGCCAATTAGGCAGTTAATAAGGCAGGCAATTAGGCAGTTAATAAGGCAGGCAATTCGCAATGCAATTAGGCAGTTAATTAGGCAGGCAATTAGGCTGTTAATTAGGCAGGAAATAAGACAGTTAATTAGGGAAGCAATTAGGCAGGCAGGTAATTAGGCATGCAATTTAGCAGTTAATTAGGCAGGCAATAAGGCAGGCAAATAGGCAGGCAATCAGGCAATTAATTAGGCAGGCAATAAGGCAGGCAATGAGGCAGGCAATGAGGCAGGAAGTTAGGCAGGCAATTAGGCGGTTATTTAGGCAGGCAATTAGGCAGCCAATTAGGCAGTTAATTTGGCAGGCAATTAAGCAGGCAATTAAGCAAGCAATTAGGCAGGCAATTAGGCAGTTAATTAGGCAGTAAATTAGGCAGATAATTAGGCTGGCAATAAGGCAGTTAGTAAGACAGGCAATTAGGCAGGCAATTAAGCAGGCAATTAGGCAGGCAATTAAGCAGGCAATTAGGCAGGCAATAAGGCAGTTAATTAGACAGGCAATCAGGCAGGCAATAAGGCAGGCAATTTGCAGTTAGTAAGGCAGGCTATCAGGCAGGCTATCAGGCAGTTAATAAGATAGGCAATTAGGCAGTCAATAAGGCAGTTAATTAGGCAAGCAATTAGGCAGGCAATTAGGCAGTAAATTAGGCAGATATTTAGGCAGGTAATAAGGCAGTTAATTAAGCAGGCAATTAGGCATTTTATTAGGCAGTTAATTAGGCAGACAATTAGGCAGGCAATTAAGTAGTCACTTAGGCAGTTAATGAGGCAGGCTATTAAGCAGGCAATTAGACAGGTAATTAGGCAGGCAATTAGGCATTTTATTAGGCAGGCAATTAGGCATTTTATTAGGCAGGCAATCAGGCAGGCAATTAGGCAGTTAATTAGGCAGGCAATTAAGCAGACAATTAAGCAGGCAATTAGGCAGGCAATTAGGCAAGCAATTAGGCAGGCAATTAGGCAGGCAATTAGGCAGATAATAAGGCAGGCAATTAGGCAGGCAATAAGGCAGTTAATTAGGCGGGTAATTAGGCAGGCAGATAGGCAGTTAATTAGGCAGGCAATAAAGCAGGCATAAGGCTGTTAATTAAGCAAGCAATTAGGCAGTTAATTAGGCAGGCAATTAGGCAGTTAATTAGGCAGGCAATTAGGCAGGCAATTAAAAAGGCAATTAGACAGGCAATTAGGCAAGCAATTAGGCAGTTAATTAGGCAGGCAATTAGGCAGTTAATTAGGCAGGCAATTAGGAAGGTAATTAGGCAGGCAATTAGGCAGGCAATTAGGCAAGCAATTAAGCAAGCAATGAGTCAGGCAAATAGGCAGATAATTAGGCAGGCAATTAGGCAGGCAATAAGGCAGTTAATTAGGCGGGTAATTAGGCAGGCAGATAGGCAGTTAATTAGGCAGGCAATAAAGCAGGCAATAAGGCTCTTAATTTAAGCAGGCAATTAGGCAGATCATTAGGCAGGCAATTAGGCAGTTAATTAGGCAGGCAATTAGGCAGTTAATTAGGCAGGCAATTAGGCAGTTAATTAGGAAGGCAATTAAGCAGGTAATTAGGCAGTTAATTATGCAGGCATTTAGGGAGGCAATTAGGCAGGCAATTAGGCAGGCAATTAGGCAGGCAATTAGGCAGGCAATTAGGCAGGCAATAAGGCAAGCAATTAGGCAGGCAATTAGGCAGGCAATCAGGCAGATAATTAGGCAGGCAATTAGGCAGGCAATAAGGCAGTTAATTAGGCGGGAAATTAGGCAGGCAGATAGGCAGTTACTTAGGCAGGCAATAAAGCAGGCAATAAGGCTGTTAATTAAGCAGGCAATTAGGCAGTTAATTAGGCAGGCAATTAGGCAGTTAATTAGGCAGGCAACTAGGCAGTTAATTAGGAAGGCAATTCAGTAGGCAATTAGGAAGTTAATTAGGCAGGCAATTAGGCATTTGATTAGGCAGGCAATTTGGCATTTAATTTGGCAGGCAATTAGGCAGGCAATTAGGCAGGCAATTAGGCAGTTAATTAGGCAAGCGTTTAGGGAGGCAATTAGGCAGGCAATTAGGCAGGCAATTAGGCAGATAATTAGGCAGGAAATTAGGCAGTTAATTAGGCATTTAATTAGGCAGGCAATTAGGCAGTTAATTAGGCAGGAAATTAGGCAGTTAATTAGGCAAGCAATTAGGCAGTTAATTAGGCAGGCGTTTAGGGAGGCAATTAGGCAGATAATTAGGCAGGCAATTAGGCATTTAATTAGGCAGGCAGTTAGGCATTTTATTAGGCAGGCAATTAGGCATTTAATTAGGCAGGCAATTAGGCAGGCAATTAGGCAGGCAATTAGGCAGGCAAGTAGGCAGTTAATTTGGCAGCCAATTAGGCAGTTAAAAAGGCAGGCAATTAGGCAGTTAATAAGGCAGGCAATTCGCAATGCAATTAGGCAGTTAATTATGCAGGCAATTAGGCTGTTAATTAGGCAGGAAATAAGACAGTTAATTAGGGAAGCAATTAGGCAGGCAGGTAATTAGGCATGCAATTTAGCAGTTAATTAGGCAGGCAATAAGGCAGGCAAATAGGCAGGCAATCAGGCAATTAATTAGGCAGCCAATAAGGCAGGCAATTAGGCAGGCAATGAGGCAGGAAGTTAGGCAGGCAATTAGGCGGTTATTTAGGCAGGCAATTAGGCAGCCAATTAGGCAGTTAATTAGGCAGGCAATTAAGCAGGCAATTAAGCAGGCAATTAGGCAGGCAAGCAATTAGGCAGGCAATTAGGCAGTTAATTAGGCAGTAAATTAGGCAGATAATTAGGCTGGCAATAAGGCAGTTAGTAAGACAGGCAATATGGCAGGCAATTAAGCAGGCAATTAGGCAGGCAATAAGGCAGTTAATTAGACAGGCAATCAGGCAGGCAATAAGGCAGGCAATTAGGCAGTTAGTAAGGCAGGCTATCAGGCAGGCTATCAGGCAGTTAATAAGATAGGCAATTAGGCAGTCAATAAGGCAGTTAATTAGGCAAGCAATTAGGCAGGCAATTAGGCAGTAAATTAGGCAGATATTTAGGCAGGCAATAAGGCAGTTAATTAAGCAGGCAATTAGGCATTTTATTAGGCAGTTAATTAGGCAGACAATTAGGCAGGCAATTAAGTAGTCACTTAGGCAGTTAATTAGGCAGGCTATTAAGCAGGCAATTAGACAGGTAATTAGGCAGGCAATTAGGCATTTTATTAGGCAGGCAATTAGGCATTTTATTAGGCAGGCAATCAGGCAGGCAATTAGGCAGTTAATTAGGCAGGCAATTAAGCAGACAATTAAGCAGGCAATTAGGCAGGCAATTAGGCAAGCAATTAGGCAGGCATTGAGTCAGGCAAATAGGCAGATAATTAGGCAGGCAATTAGGCAGGCAATAAGGCAGTTAATTAGGCGGGTAATTAGGCAGGCAGATAGGCAGTTAATTAGGCAGGCAATAAAGCAGGCATAAGGCTGTTAATTAAGCAAGCAATTAGGCAGTTAATTAGGCAGGCAATTAGGCAGTTAATTAGGCAGGCAATTAGGCAGTTAATTAGGAAGGCAATTAGGCAGTTAATTAGGCAGGCAATTAAGCAGTTAATTAGGAAGGCAATTTAGCAGGCAATTAGGAAGTTAATTAGGCAGGCAATTAGGCATTTAATTAGGCAGGCAATTTGGCATTTAATTTGGCAGGCAATTAGGCAGGCAATTAGGCAGGCGATTAGGCAGATAATTAGGCAGGAAATTAGGCAGTTAATTAGGCATTTAATTAGGCAGGCAATTAGGCAGTTAATTAGGCAGGAAATTAGGCAGTTAATTAGGCAAGCAATTAGGCAGTTAAATAGGCAGGCGTTTAGGGAGGCAATTAGGCAGATAATTAGGCAGGCAATTAGGCATTTAATTAGGCAGGCAGTTAGGCATTTAATTAGGCAGGCAGTTAGGCATTTAATTAGGCAGGCAATTAGGCATTTAATTAGGCAGGCAATTAGGCAGGCAATTAGTTAGTCAATTAGGCAGGCAATTAGGAAGATAAATAAGCAGTTAATAAGGCACTTAATTAGGTAGGCAATTAGGCATGCAATTATTTAGGCAGGCAATAAGGCAGGCAATTAAGCAGGCAATAAGGCAGGCTTTTAGGCAGGCAATTAGGCAGTTAATTAGGCGGGTAATTCGGCAGGCAGTTAGGCAGTTAATTAGGCAGGCAATTAAGCAGGCAATAAGGCTCTTAATTAAGCAGGCAATTAGGCAGTTAATTAGGCAGGCAATTAGGCAGTTAATTAGGCAGGCAATTAGGCAGTTAATTAGGAAGGCAATTAAGCAGGCAATTAGGAACTTAATTAGGCAGGCAATTAGGCATTTAATTAGGCAGGCAATTTGGCATTTAATTTGGCAGGCAATTAGGCAGGCAATTAAGCAGGCAATTAGGCAGTAAATAAGGCAGGCGTTTAGGGAGGCTATTAGGCAGGCAATAAGGCAGGCAATTAGGCTGTTAATTAGGCAGGCAATTAGGCAGTTAATTAGGCAGGCAATTAGGCAGGCAATAAGGCAGTTTATTAGGATGGCAATTAGGCAGGCAATTAGGCAGTTAATTAGGTGGGTAAATAGGCAGGCAGATAGGCAGTTAATTAGGCAGGCAATTAAGCTGTTAATTAGGCAGGCAATTAGGCAGGCAATTAGGCAGTTATTTGGGATAGCAATTAGGCAATCAATATGGCAGTTAATTAGGCAGGCAATTAGGCTGTTAATAAGGCAAGCAATAAGGCAGTTAATTAGGCAGGCAATTTGGCAATTAATTAGGCAGGCAATTAGGCAGTTAATTAGGCAGTTAATTAGGCAGGCAATTAGGCAGTTAATTAGGCAGGCAATTAGGCAGGCAATAAGGCAGTTTATTAGGATGGCAATTAGGCAGGCAATTAGGCAGTTAATTAGGTGGGTAAATAGGCAGGCAGATAGGCAGTTAATTAGGCAGGCAATTAAGCTGTTAATTAGGCAGGCAATTAGGCAGGCAATTAGGCAGTCAATAAGGCAGGCAATTAGGCAGGAAATTAGGCAGGCAATTAGGCAGTTAGTAAGGCAGGCTATTAGGCAGGCTATCAGGAAGTTAATTAGGCAGGCAATAAGGCAGTTAATTGGGTAAGCAATTAGGCAGGCATTTAGGCAGGCAAGCAATTAGGCAGGCAATTAGGCAGTTAATTAGGCAGTAAATTAGGCAGATAATTAGGCAGACATTAAGGCAGTTAAATAGGCAGGCAATTAGGCAGGCAATTATGCAGGCAATTAGGCAGGCAATAAGGCAGTTAATTAGACAGGCAATTAGGCAGGCAATAAGGCAGGCAATTAGGCTGTTAGTAAGGCAGGCTATTAGGCAGGCTATCAGGCAGTTAATTAGGCAGGCAATTAGGCAGGCAATAAGGCAGGCAATAAGGCAGTTAATTAGTAAACAATTAGGCAGGCAATTAGGCAGGCAAGCAATTAGGCAGGCAATTAGGCAGTTAATTAGGCAGTAAATTAGGCAGATAATTAGGCTGGCAATAAGGCAGTTAGTTAGGCAGGAAATTAGGCAGACAATTAAGCAGGCAATTAGGCAGGCAATAAGGCAGTTAATTAGACAGGCAATTAGGCAGGCAATAAGGCAGGCAATTAGGCAGTTAGTAAGGCAGGCTATTAGGCAGGCTATCAGGCAGTTAATTAGGCAGGCAATTAGGCAGTCAATAAGGCAGTTAATTAGGCAAGCAATTAGGCAGGCAATCAGGCAGTTAATTAGGCAGTAAATTAGGCAGATAATTAGGCAGGCCATAAGGCAGTTAATTAGGCAGGCAATTAGGCATTTTATTAGGCAGGCAATAAGGCAGGCAATTAGGCAGTTAATTAGGCAGGCAATTAGGCAGGCAATGAAGTAGGCACTTAGGCAGTTAATTATGCAGGCTATTAAGCAGGCAATTTGGCAGTTAATTAGGCAGGCAATTAAGCATTTTTAGGCAGGCAAATAGGCAGGCAATTAGGCAGTTAATTAGGCAGGCAATTAAGTAGACAATTATGCAGGCAATTAGGCAAGCAATTAGGCAGGCAATGAGGCAGATAATTAGGCAGGCAATTAGGCAGGCAATTAGGCAGTTAATTAGGCGTGTAATTAGGCAGGCAGATAGGCAGTTAGTTAGGCAGGCAATAAAGCAGGCAATAAGGCTCTTAATTAAGCAGGCAATTAGGCAGTTAATTAGGCAGGCAATTAGGCAGTTAATTAGGCAGGCAATTAGGCAGTTAATAAGGCAGGCGTTTAGGGAGGCAATTAGGCAGATAATTAGGCAGGCAATTAGGCATTTAATTAGGCAGGCAATTAGGTATTTAATTATGCAGGCAATTAGGCAGGCAAGTAGGCAGGCAATTAGGCAGGCAATTAGGCAGGCAATTAGGCAGGCAATTAGGCAGGCAATTAGGCAGTTAATTAGGCAGGCAATTAGGCAGGCAATTAGGCAGTTAATTTGGCAGGCAATTAGGCAGTTAATAAGGCAGGCAATAAGGCTGTTAATTAGGCATGCAATTAGGCAGTTAATTAGGCAGGCAATTAGTTAGTCAATTAGGCAGGCAATTAGGAAGATAAATAAGCAGTTAATGAGGCAGTTAATTAGGTAGGCAATTAGGCATGCAATTAATTAGGCAAGCAATAAGGCAGGCAATTAAGCAGGCAAAAAGGCAGGCTTTTAGGCAGGCAATTAGGCAGTTAATTAGGTGGGTAATTAGGCAGGCAGATAGGCAGTTAATTAGGCAGGCAATAAAGCAGGCAATAAGGCTCTTAATTTAAGCAGGCAATTAGGCAGATCATTAGGCAGGCAATTAGGCAGTTAATTAGGCAGGCAATTAGGCAGTTAATTAGGCAGGCAATTAGGCAGTTAATTAGGAAGGCAATTAAGCAGGTAATTAGGCAGTTAATTATGCAGGCATTTAGGGAGGCAATTAGGCAGGCAATTAGGAAGATAAATAAGCAGTTAATAAGGCACTTAATTAGGTAGGCAATTAGGCATGCAATTATTTAGGCAGGCAATAAGGCAGGCAATTAAGCAGGCAATAAGGCAGGCTTTTAGGCAGGCAATTAGGCAGTTAATTAGGCGGGTAATTCGGCAGGCAGTTAGGCAGTTAATTAGGCAGGCAATTAGGCAGGCAATAAGGCTCTTAATTAAGCAGGCAATTAGGCAGTTAATTAGGCAGGCAATTAGGCAGTTAATTAGGCAGGCAATTAGGCAGTTAATTAGGAAGGCAATTAAGCAGGCAATTAGGAACTTAATTAGACAGGCAATTAGGCATTTAATTAGGCAGGCAATTTGGCATTTAATTTGGCAGGCAATTAGGCAGGCAATTAGGCAGGCAATTAGGCAGTAAATAAGGCAGGCGTTTAGGGAGGCTATTAGGCAGGCAATTAGGCAGGCAATTAGGCAGATAATTAGGCAGGAAATTTGGCAGTTTATTAGGATGGCAATTAGGCAGGCAATTAGGCAGTCAATAAGGCAGTTAATTAGGCAGGCTATTAAAAAGGCAATTATGCATGCAATTAGGCAGTTAATTAGGCAGGCAATTAGGCAGTTAATTAGGCAGGCAATTAGGCAGTTAATTAGACAGGCAATTAGGCAGGCAATTAGCAGGCAATTAGGCAGGCAATTAAAAAGGCAATTAGACAGGCAATTAGGCAAGCAATTAGGCAGTTAATTAGGCACGCAATTAGGCAGTTAATTAGTCAGGCAATTAGGAAGGTAATTAGGCAGGCAATTAGGCAGGCAATTAGGCAAGCAATTAAGCAAGCAATGAGTCAGGCAAATAGGCAGATAATTAGGCAGGCAATTAGGCAGGCAATAAGGCAGTTAATTAGGCGGGTAATTAGGCAGGCAGATAGGCAGTTAATTAGGCAGGCAATAAAGCAGGCAATAAGGCTCTTAATTTAAGCAGGCAATTAGGCAGATCATTAGGCAGGCAATTAGGCAGTTAATTAGGCAGGCAATTAGGCAGTTAATTAGGCAGGCAATTAGGCAGTTAATTAGGAAGGCAATTAAGCAGGTAATTAGGCAGTTAATTATGCAGGCATTTAGGGAGGCAATTAGGCAGGCAATTAGGCAGGCAATTAGGCAGGCAATTAGGCAGGCAATTAGGCAGGCAATAAGGCAAGCAATTAGGCAGGCAATTAGGCAGGCAATCAGGCAGATAATTAGGCAGGCAATTAGGCAGGCAATAAGGCAGTTAATTAGGCGGGAAATTAGGCAGGCAGATAGGCAGTTACTTAGGCAGGCAATAAAGCAGGCAATAAGGCTGTTAATTAAGCAGGCAATTAGGCAGTTAATTAGGCAGGCAATTAGGCAGTTAATTAGGCAGGCAACTAGGCAGTTAATTAGGAAGGCAATTCAGTAGGCAATTAGGAAGTTAATTAGGCAGGCAATTAGGCAGTTAATTAGGCAGGCAAATAGGCAGGCAATTAGGCAGGCAATTAGGCAGTTATAAGGCAGGCAATAAGGCAGGCAATTAGGAAGATAAATAAGCAGTTAATGAGGCATTTAATTAGGTAGGCAATTAGGCATGCAATTAATTAGGCAAGCAATAAGGCAGGCAATTATGCAGGCAATAAGGCAGGCTTTTAGGCAGGCAATTAGGCAGTTAATTAGGCTGGTAATTAGGCAGGCAGTTAGGCAGTTAATTAGGCAGGCAATTAGGCAGGCAATAAGGCTCTTAATTAAGCAGGCAATTAGGCAGTTAATTAGGCAGTTAATTAGGCAGGCAATTAGGCAGTTAATTAGGCAGGCAATTAGGCAGGCAATTAGGCAGGCAATAAGGCAGTTAATTAGACAGGCAATTAGGCAGGCAATAAGGCAGGCAATTAGGCTGTTAATTAGGCAGGCAATTAGGCAGTTAATTAGGCAGGCAATTAGGCAGGCAATAAGGCAGTTTATTAGGATGGCAATTAGGCAGGCAATTAGGCAGTTAATTAGGTGGGTAAATAGGCAGGCAGATAGGCAGTTAATTAGGCAGGCAATTAAGCTGTTAATTAGGCAGGCAATTAGGCAGGCAATTAGGCAGTTATTTGGGATAGCAATTAGGCAATCAATATGGCAGTTAATTAGGCAGGCAATTAGGCTGTTAATAAGGCAAGCAATAAGGCAGTTAATTAGGCAGGCAATTTGGCAATTAATTAGGCAGGCAATTAGGCAGTTAATTAGGCAGTTAATTAGGCAGGCAATTAGGCAGTTAATTAGGCAGGCAATTAGGCAGGCAATAAGGCAGTTTATTAGGATGGCAATTAGGCAGGCAATTAGGCAGTTAATTAGGTGGGTAAATAGGCAGGCAGATAGGCAGTTAATTAGGCAGGCAATTAAGCTGTTAATTAGGCAGGCAATTAGGCAGGCAATTAGGCAGTCAATAAGGCAGGCAATTAGGCAGGAAATTAGGCAGGCAATTAGGCAGTTAGTAAGGCAGGCTATTAGGCAGGCTATCAGGAAGTTAATTAGGCAGGCAATAAGGCAGTTAATTGGGTAAGCAATTAGGCAGGCATTTAGGCAGGCAAGCAATTAGGCAGGCAATTAGGCAGTTAATTAGGCAGTAAATTAGGCAGATAATTAGGCAGACATTAAGGCAGTTAAATAGGCAGGCAATTAGGCAGGCAATTATGCAGGCAATTAGGCAGGCAATAAGGCAGTTAATTAGACAGGCAATTAGGCAGGCAATAAGGCAGGCAATTAGGCTGTTAGTAAGGCAGGCTATTAGGCAGGCTATCAGGCAGTTAATTAGGCAGGCAATTAGGCAGGCAATAAGGCAGGCAATAAGGCAGTTAATTAGTAAACAATTAGGCAGGCAATTAGGCAGGCAAGCAATTAGGCAGGCAATTAGGCAGTTAATTAGGCAGTAAATTAGGCAGATAATTAGGCTGGCAATAAGGCAGTTAGTTAGGCAGGAAATTAGGCAGGCAATTAAGCAGGCAATTAGGCAGGCAATAAGGCAGTTAATTAGACAGGCAATTAGGCAGGCAATAAGGCAGGCAATTAGGCAGTTAGTAAGGCAGGCTATTAGGCAGGCTATCAGGCAGTTAATTAGGCAGGCAATTAGGCAGTCAATAAGGCAGTTAATTAGGCAAGCAATTAGGCAGGCAATCAGGCAGTTAATTAGGCAGTAAATTAGGCAGATAATTAGGCAGGCCATAAGGCAGTTAATTAGGCAGGCAATTAGGCATTTTATTAGGCAGGCAATAAGGCAGGCAATTAGGCAGTTAATTAGGCAGGCCAGTAGGCAGGCAATGAAGTAGGCACTTAGGCAGTTAATTATGCAGGCTATTAAGCAGGCAATTTGGCAGTTAATTAGGCAGGCAATTAAGCATTTTTAGGCAGGCAAATAGGCAGGCAATTAGGCAGTTAATTAGGCAGGCAATTAAGTAGACAATTATGCAGGGCCATTAGGCAAGCAATTAGGCAGGCAATGAGGCAGATAATTAGGCAGGCAATTAGGCAGGCAATTAGGCAGTTAATTAGGCGTGTAATTAGGCAGGCAGATAGGCAGTTAGTTAGGCAGGCAATAAAGCAGGCAATAAGGCTCTTAATTAAGCAGGCAATTAGGCAGTTAATTAGGCAGGCAATTAGGCAGTTAATTAGGCAGGCAATTAGGCAGTTAATAAGGCAGGCGTTAGGGAGGCAATTAGGCAGATAATTAGGCAGGCAATTAGGCATTTAATTAGGCAGGCAATTAGGCATTTAATTATGCAGGCAATTAGGCAGGCAAGTAGGCAGGCAATTAGGCAGGCAATTAGGCAGGCAATTAGGCAGGCAATTAGGCAGGGCAATTAGGCAGTTAATTAGGCAGGCAATTAGGCAGGCAATTAGGCAGTTAATTTGGCAGGCAATTAGGCAGTTAATAAGGCAGGCAATAAGGCTGTTAATTAGGCATGCAATTAGGCAGTTAATTAGGCAGGCAATTAGTTAGTCAATTAGGCAGGCAATTAGGAAGATAAATAAGCAGTTAATGAGGCAGTTAATTAGGTAGGCAATTAGGCATGCAATTAATTAGGCAAGCAATAAAGGCAGGCAATTAAGCAGGCAAAAAGGCAGGCTTTTAGGCAGGCAATTAGGCAGTTAATTAGGCGGGTAATTAGGAAGGCAGTTAGGCAGTTAATTAGGCAGGCAATTAGGCAGGCAATAAGGCTCTTAATTAAGCAGGCAATTAGGCAGTTAATAATACAGTCAATTAGGCAGTCAATTTAGGCAGGAAATAAGGCAGATAATTAGGCAGGCAATACAGGCAGTTAATTAGGCAGTTTATTAGGCAGGCAATTAGGCAGGCAATTAGGCAGTTAATTAGGCAGTTAATTAGGCAGGCAATTAGGCAGTTAATAAGGCAGGCAATTAGGAAGGCAATAGGCAGTTTATAAGTATGGCAATTAGGCAGTTAATTAGGCGGGTAATTAGGCAGGCAGATAGGCAGTTAATTAGTCACGTAATTAAGCTGTTAATTAAGCAGGCAATTAGGCAGGCAATTAGGCAGTCAATAAGGCAGGCAATTAGGCAGTCAATTAGGCACGAAATAAGGCAGGCAATTAGGCAGGCAATTAGGCAGGCAATTAGGCTGTTAATTAAGCTGTCAATTATGCAGTTAATAAGACAGGCAATTCGCAAGGCAATTAGGCAGGCTATTAGGCAGGCAATTAAACAGTTAATTAGGCAGGCAAATAAACAGTTAATTAGGCAGGCAATTAGGCAGTTAATTAAGCAGGCAATTAGACAGTTAATTAGGGAAGCAATTAGGCAGGAAGGTAATAAGGCATGCAATTAAGCAGTTAATTAGTCAGGCAATAAGGCAGGCAATCAGGCAGGCAATTAGGCACGCAATTAGGCAATTAATTAGACAATTAATTAGGCAGGCAATAAGGCAGGCAATTAGGCAGGCAATTAGGCAGGCAGTTAGGCAGGCAATTAGGCAGGCAATTAGGCAAAATAATTAGGCAGGCAATTAGGCAGTTAATTTGGCAGTAAATTAGGCAGGCAATTAGGCAGTTAATTAGGCAGGCAATTAGGCCAGCCAATTAGGAGCCAATTAGGCAGTTAATTAGGCAGGCAATTAGGCAGGCAATTAAGCAGGCAATTAGGCAGGCAAGCAATTAGGCAGGCAATTAGGCAGTTAATTAGGCAGTAAATTAGGCAGATAATTAGGCTGGCAATAAGGCAGTTAATTAGGCAGGCAATTAGGCAAGCAATTAAGCAGGGCAATTAGGCAGTTAATTAGACAGGCAATTAGGCAGGCAATAAGGCAGGCAATTAGGCAGGCAATAAGGCCGTAATTGGGCAAGCAATTAGGCAGGCAATTAGGCAGTTAATTAGGCAGTAAACTTAGGCAGATAATTAGGCAGGCAATAAGGCAATTAATAGGCAGGCAATAAGGCATTTATTAGGCAGGCAATTAGGCAGGCAATTAGGCAGTTAATTAGGCAGGCAAATTAAGCGGGCATTAGGCAGTTAATTAGGCAGGCTATAGGCAGGCAATTAGGCAGTTAATTAGGCAGGCAATTAGGCATTTTATTAGGCAGGCAATTAGGCAGGCAATTAGGCAGTTAATTAGGCAGGCAATTAGGCAGGCAATTAAGCAGGCAATAAGGCAGGCAATTAAGCAAGAAATTAGGCAGGCAATGAGGCAGGCAAATAG